>NC_057740.1:29585918-29808575 GCF_004010195.1 Chiloscyllium plagiosum
CCTCTAGCTTATCTCTCCACGCTTCAGGCTCTCTGCCTTTATTCCTGATGAAGGGCTTTTGCCCGAAACGTCGATTTTATTGCTCCTTGGATGCTGCCTGAACTGCTGTGCTCTTCCAGCACTGCTAATCCAGAATCTAGTTTCCAGCATCTGCAGTCATTGTTTTTACCCTTTGAAATAATTGGTTTTATTCTTGGTCATCTTGTGATTTATCACTCAGTGAGCAGTTGGTCAAATGGCCACTTTGTGATTGAGTTTTGGCAACTGTGTGGGATCAATTCCCATAGCAGTTGAGGTCACTTTGAAGGTCCTGCCTTCTCTCTCCTTGCTTGATGTGTGATGACCCTCAGGTTAAACTTGCCATCCCTCACCAATGAAAGATCAGCCTATGTACCCTGGGACCATGACAAGTTTCATTTTCACAGTTAAGTTCCATTCATTCCATTTCAGAAAGCCCAAACATGCCAATACCTAACAAATGTTGGTTTCCATATTCCCTTGGCTTAATACACCTATAACTACACTAGTTTCTTGTTTGGATAGCAGGCATTTTAAAAATATTTACTATAAGATTTGTGAGAAATTAAATATTGGTTTGAATTCAGTCACTGTAAAACCTAAATTAACTGTGGGGAGGAGGAGGAAAAAAGACAGGTTGGTTTGCAAGATAGCTGTACTGTTAATTTATGTAGAGTAGTAAGTTCCTTGACTTTATCTACAGGAAGATAATAAAAGTGGTCACTCAGGAAAAGGTCTCAACCAGTGTTTGGATAAACTAAAAGGCAACTCAAGTCCAGAAAATAAATCCCACTTGATTTGTTACCTATAGTAGCATATATTTTGAAAATGTACTGAGTGTAAGCGATTTTCTACATCATCTGGAGTCATTTTCCTGCAAAGGATTGTGTGCAGCAACAAAAACTTTATTGTAATGTCAAAAGGCATTAAAGTTCTGATATTAGTGTTCACAGATGAAGGCTGTCAGTTTAGTTTTGCAATGTTACATGATAGAAATAAGGATGTACTATGAAGAAACCGGTGGATGAAATACATGAGACCTGCGTAAGTGGTGATTGAGTGAACCAAGCAAATCTCTAGTGTTATGAAGGTTTGCAATTTATTATTATTTGAGAACTTTAGAACTCAAGTGGATGTAGAATGGATTTTTGTTTTTCAACTCTGTGAAGAAGCAGCTTTTGTATTTTAAAGGTCAAAGTCATTTTGAACACTGAGTTCAAAACAGCATTTGCAACAAGTAATTTGATGTCAATTAAATGATCAGCACGACAACAGAGAGCTAATTTCTACAGTGTTTGCTGACTTGGTTTTATAATCACCAGAGAGAATACGAGAACCAAGTTTATGTAGGAGGAAAGGTTCACAACAGCGTCCAAGGAGTCAGGACTGTGGAGAAGTTCTAAGGTACTTAAAAATGAGTGAGAAGGAAGCTCCAGAAGCTGAAGACCGTGGAAGTGTCAGAGAAAAAGACATCCTACATGACTTTTGAAATCCTGAGTTAAGGGAGCCCATGTGAAGTAAAAATTATCTCAATTAATCGTTTGTTTTAAGGGTCTCGGGGAGAGACATTAGCTGAAGAGAATAGCATCTAATAGCATGCAGGCACTTGTCAAAAGAAAACTGATTAATGTGTGCTAGCTGAGCAAGAATCTTTTGTGTGGTAATGGTTGTAACTCTTAAGTGGTTTGTGTTTATAAAAGTAACCCTTGGATAAAAGGGATAAATGTTTCTTTGAGTTTTGTAATTGTTTAGTGTAACTTGGGTTCATGTTTTTCTCATGTATAAACTTTTCTTTTGTTAAAAATAATTTGTCAGGTTTTTGTGAATATGTTCAACGACCAATCTCCATGATGATTTTTATTTCTGATTTTGTTTATGGTCTACTTTATGGTTTTATTTTGAGGTCTGACATGTCCAGTGTTAGCATCAGCTGGGACTGCAATATTTAAAATAGCAATGAAAGTAAAATTTTATATTAGTTTGGACATCTGTTAGCTCCCTAAAATCTGGCATATGTGGGTATTCAAGGTTAGGAAATAGTTTGATTTTTAACAAAGTATTAATTAGAATTTTCTGCAACTACTCCATTCATATTTTGATAATATTCAATTAAACATCAGAAATTGCAAAAGGAAGGATCACTTGTCATATGCTGGAAGATGTGATGAAAATAGGTGTATTTTGGATAGAAATGATTTGATGTAGATTTACGTTGAAATTCAGTTATGTTCATTTGTAAATGGATATGTAGGAAGATTTGCTTGCATTAAGAAGGACACAATTCTTTTGGGTACATTTGTTTTGAGTAAATGGTAAACTTTGATACTGATCTAAATTCAGCTGAAAGATCTCTACTTTAGCCCCTCGTCAAAGGGAAGTTAATTGATTTCGATCAGTCATGCATGACATTGCTACAGTTGTCTTTCTGGTTAGGCAGGGAGACAAGATAAGTTTTGCAATCCTGAATGGTATTTGGATTTTGTTGCTTGAAAGTGCATATGCATTGATGGGCCACTTTCGCCTTTAATGTTTCCCATTATGACATAGTCTCAAGACAGTTGTTTGTATAGAATGACCACTAGAGCATAATATTTGTGATATTTTTTCCCCAGTGTGAGTAGTTTACTTCCTGTGGGGAGGAAAAGTAGATTGAAATGGCTTTAGGTGAAGACATTTTTTTTTAAAATGTACCCCTCTTAATGCTCATACAGTTTTTATTTTATAAAAGTATTATTTATTTCTTGCTTCATGCGATAGAACTACCAGTGGAAAAGCCAGTATTTATTGCCCATCACTAATTGTCCTGTGAAGATGGTTTTGAATGGCTTCATGAACCACTGCAATCCACATGGTGGAGGTACTACCACTGTTTTCTGGTAGAAATTTTGACCCAATCCAATGAAGAACATGACAAGATTGTACATGACTGAGTGACATGCTTGCAGGTGATGTTTGCAAAAATTGGGTCCCATGCCATCAGTGACAGTGATGTTGCCAAAGAGACATGGACAAGTATTCATTATAAAAGCAGAAGTTAACTTGAAGTCCAACCACTGTAGATTAATGATTTGTCATCACAGCAATGGCAAGTGCTGATTGGTTGTCGACTGTCTCTCCAGAAAGAAAGTCTGGTCCAAACATTTATATTCTAAAATTGTACTTTGTCCTTCAAGTGTCCAAGAATTTTCTTCAAAAATAGTTGAGAAATTAACACACATTTGAACTTATTCATGTAGCTTCTCATTTTTAAAATTAGTATTACTTATTCAGGTGTTGATGGCACTATTATTTGAATTAGAACCTAGAACATAGAACAATACAGTGCAGAACAGGCCCTTCAGCCCTCGATGTTGCGCCGAGCTGTGAACTATTCTCAGCTCGTCCCCCTACACTATCCCAAAATCATCCATGTACTTATCTAAGGATTGTTTACATCTCCCTAATGTGGCTGAGTTAGCTACATTAGCAGGTAGGGCATTCCACGTCCTTGCCACTCTCTTGTTTTGTTTTATTTTTACTTTTCAGGTGATGTTATCTGTTGAAGCATCTGTTGAAGTTATAAAATTAGAGGAACAAATCATATGAGCGAACCTTATCCCATGATGTTATATGAAGCTGTCTGTACTATTGCTCACCGTGAGGCAGGATTGGTGCGGCTATCTTATTTTAATGTAGAGATCTACAGGGCCTATTTGGTCTAGTGTGGCAGAAGGTAAAAAATTTAGTCTAATGAGAGGAGGTTCTCATCTTAAACAATGTGGAGTTTATTGCATGTTAGCAACAAATTCCAAGTTACACTGATATGATGGACAGTGCTATAAAGACTGCAGAGGACCTGAACGGGCAGTTCTTATTCCTCTGAGATTTAACACTGTCTCCCAGCAAATTCGTATGATATTGCCTTAGTCCTTAAGGTACTCCTATTAACCCTTTCAGACCCTTACACACTTTAACAACAGGACACAGTAGTGAAAGTGGAAGCTAAGTTACTTGCAACTTTGGAGGATTCTAATTGCATTGGTCATCAGAGCAGTGAATGCTTCCATCTTGCTAAGCTGGAGAGTAACTGAGACCCAAAAGATCTGTTTTTGTGAAAGCATGCTTTGATATCACTCCCGATCCTGCTGCAGTCGGAGTGGAACTTCTTGGTTGACCTACTTCTGTAATTGCTTCAATTCAAAACCTGCTACTGCCACACAGCACCTTCCTTCACATGACACTGATTGTATCTATTTTGACAGATGGCACTGACTGTATCATTGAAAGTACTCCTGTGTGTGATGAGTCTTGTTGTCCTGCAGTCTAAAATTGATCCAACAGATGGTGCTAAGGTTGCTGTTTATCTAACATTTACCTGGCACACAAAATAGCCTCTCGCAATTGCATTTTTAAGCCGCAGTGTTAGAGGGCATTGAAGTAGAGATCATCGTGCATATCATCTAAATTAGTGCCATTACTATTACCAAATGGCTCAAACTAAAGTTTTCTGATATCTGATATGAGTGGCAATATGTAACATTATATTCTCATCACTAATAATGCTACTAGAAATCCTTAGTTTCTTGCCAACAAGCGTGGAACAAGAGCACTCTCTGTGGCTGGTTGACCACCAAGGATAACTTAAAATATCAATGTACGTTAAGAGATCAATCAATGTTTTAGATAGAAGATCCTCTGCAACTCCATTAACACTAATCTTGTGTGAATTTTGTAGTTAATTCCAATTCTGCCAGGATTCCTCATTCTCACACTCCGTATACATCATATATGCCTCTCATTTCATTGAAAATACTTGACTGGAAAAAGAAATGTATGGCTTTGGGACTAATTGAAAATAATGAGCTTAATGGTGTCCTATGTGAAACCATTTCATGAAATGTAACTAAGTAGTTGGGTTCTTGTAGGAAGAATGAGGCCGCTCAGTAGTAGTTCTTGTGGCTCAGTAGTAGTTTTCTGACCTCTGAGCGCAGAACGCCTTGGTTCAAACCCTAGCTGCACCAGAGGTCTGTAATAAAATCTCAACTGGTTTATTAGAAATGTCTAAGACATGCATGTATACATTTGCTTACATTCGGTGCTACTGCCCACTTTTCCAACTAAATGGGATAAAAGTGGATATTGGAAGCAATATTAATTGTAGAATACCTTTACAAAAACATACTTTAGGAAACAGTTGTAAGCATTTTTTTTTAAGGTAGTGTTCTATCAGAACCAGCTGAAAGGTGCTACTTTAAAATAAGCAAGTTGCTAAATATAAAACTGGTTATCAGATTCCCTGTGAGAGTCTCTCGCCATTTGATATTGAGTAGATTTAATGAAGATGACTAGTTTGAATAACACCTAGCACTACATCTTAGGTCATCTAAGGAGGGCCATACTGTTCAGGAGGGATATTAGAAAGGACTTCTACACAAAAAGTGGCAGATGTTCCAAATTCTCTTTGACAAATGGCAATAGATGCTGGATCAGTTAATTTTAAATCCGAGTTGGACGTTTTTTTGTTAAGCAAAGCTATTAAGGGATATAGGCCAAAGGCAGGTAACTGGATGTAGGCCACAAATTAGCCATAGTTTTAATGAATAGTGGAACAGGCTCGAGGGGCTGAATGGCCTACTCCCTAAATATCAGTTACCTGTCATGGGCCATGCTCTCCATGTTACAGATGAAGCATTTGAATGATCGGATTGAGTGGTTTCCATGACAAAATGACAAACTGATGATTTTCTTTTAATATGTGCCTTAGTCACCTTGAGCGTTTAGAATTTCCTTTTTTTAATGCCTGTGCCTAGTCTCAATCTTCTACTCTGCTGCTGTTTTCCTTTTAAAACAAATTGCCTACTTTTGTAATGAGAAGAAAATTACTTTTGTTGAACTCCAGAAAAGAATCTGTCGATCCCACAGGCATTTTCCCAAAATGTTTTGGTAAAAGCATAATACTAAATAATACAATGGTGTGTTAGAATTCACTTAGGGTGTTTGTCACAGCAGTTCAACGGGCATTTTTATATTAAAAACAGAAATTGCTGGCCGACTCTGATCTGACAGCGTTTATGGAGAGGAAAGAAATGTTCTGAGGAAGGGCCACTGGACTTGAAACATTTAACTCTGCTTTTTCTGAGTTTTTCCAGCAATTTCTGTTTTTTATTTCAGATCGTCAGCATCCGCTGTTGATGCACTGTTTGCATGCATGTCGCCATTAGGAGCTATAGATTGTGATAGCAGACAGTCAAATATTCTTGACGTCAGATTGATTTGTAAATGTATTTCAGACTTAAGGTCTGTTTAGAGGCTGTGGATGCTGTAACGACTGATCATTTCAGTATAGGAGTTGGGATGTTATGTTGTGGCTGTACAGCTCATTGGTGAGGCCACTTTTAGAATACTGTTGTACGATTCTGGTTACCCTCCTATAGGAAGGATGTTGTTAAACTTGAGAGGGTGCAGAAAAGATTTACAAGAACTGGAGGTGTTGAGATATAAGGAGAGGCTGGATAGACTGGGAATTTTTCTTTGGAGCATTAAAGGCTGAGGGGTGATCTTGACAGAGTTTTAAAATCTTCAGGGGCATGGATAAGGTGAATAGCCAGGCTTTTTTTCCAAGGGTTGGGGAAATCAAAACTAGACTGCATAGGTTTAAGGTGAGAGGAGAAAAATTTAAAAAGGACCTGAGGGGTAACTTTTCCATGCTGAGGATGGTGCATATATGGAATAAGCCGCCAGAGGAAGTGGTGGAGGTGAGTACAATTAAAAGGCAGCTGGATGGGTATATGAATAGGAAGGCTTTAGAGGGATATGGGCCAAATTCTGGCAAATGGGACTTGAACAGATTGGAATATTTGGTCGGTGCGGTCAAATTAAACCAGAGGCTCTGTTTGTGGTCTGAGACTCTACAACAGTATCCGGCAACCAGAAATCTTTACCTGCTTGTTGCCTGCCATTGGCTTGTATTGAAAGGATTTACAGGTTGATCGATGGTCAACCAGTTTGGTGGAGTTAGGCATACACCTTTTGTGACCATAAGTCCTGGAGTGGCACTTTATTATTTATTATTCATTTGTGGCATTTGGACATTGCTGGCTGGTCTTGAGAAGGTGGTAGTGAGCTGCTGCCTTGAACCATTGCAGTATTCCTGCTGTGGGTTGACACACAATGCCATTAGGGAGGGGATTCCAGGATTTTGACCTAGTGACAGTGAAGGAACTTAAGTCTGATTCCTCAGGCTGAGACACAACTCACTCCACTATTAACAACATAATACAATGCAATGGGAAAAGAAACAACATAGACTTGTGAAGACAGCCTCATAATAAAATGCTTCACAGTCAGTGAAATAGCTCTGAAGTGTTGTCACTGTTGTAATGTAGGGAAGACCACAACCAATTGCTTTTTGTAGGATTCTGCAACAGAAATACAATAATGATGTGATTACCTGTTTGTGTGATGCTCATTACAAAAAACTTTGGTCAGGACTCCAAGGAGAATTCCCCTGCCCTTCAGATAGATGAGTGGTATCTTTTTGGTTCACCGGTGAGGGCCTTTGTTCCTATTTTTCAATTAAATATTAAACCAATGACAGTGCAGCATTCCCTTAGTATTGCATTCAGTGTTAGTGTCTCACTCAAGTCTCTGGACTAGGACTCAAACTAACAACCTTTTGCCTTTTCAAACCAATCATTTAGGACTGAGATGTGCAGAAATTACTTCACGCAGAGGCTTGTGAATCTTTGGAATTCTTTACCCCTGTTGGTTGTAGTTGCTCCTTTGTTGAATATTAAAAGCTGGGGTAGATAATATTTTTGTAGATTTTCAGAGAATCAGCAAATATAAAGATAGAATAGGTGGAGTTGAAGCCAAAGATTAGCCGCAATTGTTATGAATGGCAGAGCATGGTCCGTAGGTGAAATAGTCTATTCATATTTTCAAGCAAAGTAGTGATGGCCTAGTGGTATTATCACTAAAGTATTATTTCAGAAACTCCGCTAATGTTCAGCATGGCAAATGTTGGGAATTTGAGTTAAATTTTAAAAATTGTGGATTAGGAATCTGCTGACACCATTGTCAACTGCCATCTGGCTCACTAATGCCTTTCAGGGAAGGAAATGTGCCGTCCTCACCTGGTCTGGCCTGCATGTGACTCCAGACAGACCGCAACGTGGTTGACTCTTAACACTCCGTTCAAAGGAATCTAGGGATGGGTAACAAATGCTGGCCAGCTGGTGGTGCCCATATCAAACAAACAAATTTTTTTAAAAAAAGAAACGTACCTTTAAGTCATTATCATTGCTTCTGTTATTAAGAAGGTATCAATTAAAAAAATGATAACTTGAAATAAATTTCTCAAATTAACCTTCACTGCTCAATAGGAGTAGGCCATTCAGCCCTTTCAGTCTGTTCTGCTATTCAGTTGAATTGATTAATAACGACTCCAATTATTTTTTATTCCATAATGTTTAATACTATTGTCTAATCACTTGCTACAATCAGTTGTGCGTGAATCTTTTGAAATTCTCTGCCTCAGAGAGCTGTGAATACTCAGTCAATATGTGTATTCAAACCTGAGATCTATGTGGTATTAATTAATCCAGAGCTACAGTGACAGGATAGAAAAGTAAGCTGCATTAAAGTTCAAGCTTTGTTTTATTGAATAGTGGAGGCTTCCTCTTACACTCGCGCAAAAGTTACCAAACACCATTTTGAAATATTGAGTTGACCTGACCCCAAACTTTTCTGGGAGGTCAAATCTTGAAACTAAAGTACAGTTGAAACAAAACAACAGTACAGTTCCCCCTGTTTTTAAGAATCTGTAATTGATGTTCATAAGGAAGCAAATACTGTTCATTCTTGACAACTGTATGGCAAGCAAAGGGATACTACAACTTTAAAGTTGTATTAGCATAGTTATATCTGAATGGATAAACTTTGTGGATTTGAAAGAATGTTCAGCATCTGGTTTTGTTGTCAGTGCCATGTACATAAATGCAATGGGCACTGTCTCACTGACAGCTCCGTACAGATATCTTAATAGGGTTGCTTGATGACACAGTCGAGCTTTTTAGTAATAAATCTTTTTACTGGAATCAAAACCAGAAGAAAAAAAGAGAAAACAATTGATTCACTGATATGAAACTGATGGGATTTTGTGGCACACATTGCTGGATTATTTGCCCTTTGACAGTTTTGGAAAGGAATATTCGCTTGATCTGAGCGTGGATCTCAGGAGTTGAAGTGTCCTTGTTGTTCGGGCCCAGCTGATCTTTCAGCAGTAATTAAGTCTGCATCTTGATTTTCAAGGCTGGAATCTCTTGAACAAGGATTTCTTTCCATCTGCCTTTGCAGTCAACACCACCACCCACAAGTGGGTGAACAAACTGCCCTTTCAGACAGACCGAGGCCTCAGCATGAAGATGACTTTGAGAGAAACATGGTGAGAATCTTCAGATGAAATGATCCCCATGCTTAAAACATGTCACTCCCTAAGGTCTGTTTGCTCACAGCAGACTTTTATGTTCTATTCATTTTATCTCAAAGTCTGAAGCTGCAGAATTCTTTGTCTTTCGCCCCTTATCTCTGCAAAGTTTAGATTTTAAAAACTGAGTAAAAACTCTAATCATGTGCTGATATAAAATAATGTATACAGTATCTGAAGCTGAAATGAAAAGTCTCAAAATTCACTTCCAATAAGATGCAACCGGGAAGGGAAAAATACACATTTGGGCATTGTCCTTTATGGAAGGTCGAAGCTGATTTGGTAACCTATATTTCTCGTTTGGATCCTGAGTCTCCCACACACTTAAAAATTTATGTTTCAAACCATTTCCTTTTAAATTGGGAATCTCAGTTCTTTAATCTCTGTTCTCAACTGTTTTTGTCTAATAGAAGATGTTGTGATATATCTCAAAACTAGTATATCTTTAAATGACATGCTCATGATATTGTCTTCATAACGTAGTACCTGCTCTGATGATACAAAGGTTTCAGACTCCACCTTTGCTCACTTCCATCAAGTGATTACAGCTACTGTTTGTAACTGAGTGGCTTAATGAGCACAGACTGAAGTTTCTGTGACTAATATGTGTATACATCAGCAGCTTTAATAATTGTCTGTTAAATCTTTCAGTATGGCATTGCCCATGTTTAATGCTGATGTTACAGGAGCTAATATGGCTTATTTGGTGCAAATATCCTCCGAAGACTAAAGCCCATATTGTGCAGTGGATCCGAAAGGATCAGAAGGGGAAGAAGGGAGGGGGAGAGAGAGTATGGTGAAACACTGTGCTTGTGTGTATCTGTTGGAAAGTGGTGACAGACCGTTGTCAGAAATAAGCAATTGTCCCTTTGCTAGGAGGGTATCGTACAAAGTTTACTGATGTTCAAATGTGTTAATCTCATGACAGCAAAGAAAACATAACTTCTAAACTGAAGTGTGACCTGAAATATGATTGAGACAAGTAGTACTGATGGGTCCCACTTTCAATTCGTGATAGGCAGTACTTGAGATGGATGTCTCCAAGCTTTATCTGTACACCTCCATGTGTACTGTCACACTCCAACACAATTGTTGCTTATTAACATTTTGCATCAATATGAATAAAAGTTCTACACTTAGATTTATTTCACAAGAAAAATGGAGAATATTAAGATAGTGGTTGTACATTCCTATGGGTCTACACTTCACAGGATATACATTACAATGGCTTAATGCAGTAGTTACTAATTTTTTTGTGTGTGTTGCATAATCAGCTATCATGACAGTAATAAAATGGGCACAATTAAAAGCCATTCTTTGAAAATATTTACCAGTTCATTTATTATGGTATAGTCTTGTAGGTAAGCAGATTTTAAAAAAAACTGTTGCATAAACAAGTTGAGTATAATATGAAATTTGCAAAAGACTGCATAAAGTTTTTATCATTCGCATTTTCGTCATTTGCAAATTTCCCCAGACAAGGCATTACAGAAGAAGGGCTTATGCCTGAAACGTCGATTCTCCTGCTCCTCGGTTGCTGCCTGGCCTGCTGTGTTTTTCCAGCACCACATTTTTCAACTCTGGTCTCCACCATCTGCAGTCCTCACTTTCTCCAAGGCATTACAGAACAGTCCAGCACAGGTCACCATTTCTGTGGCAACTATGATGACATGTTAAATAATTACATCTGCATGCACATGATCTGTAATCCCCTATTCCTGCCTGTTCACGTGTCTCTCTAAATGATTTATAAGTGTTGCAATCTTATCTACTTCTACCACTTTCACCTGGCAATGTTTTCCAGGCACCTACCACTGCTGTGTTTTTAAAAAGAAGCTTGTCTCACACAGCTTTAATCTTTCCCCTGGTCACTTTAAACCTATACTCGCTTGTGGAACAGCCA
This sequence comes from Chiloscyllium plagiosum, assembly GCF_004010195.1. NCBI lineage: Eukaryota > Metazoa > Chordata > Chondrichthyes > Orectolobiformes > Hemiscylliidae > Chiloscyllium > Chiloscyllium plagiosum. Next base: position 29,597,306 of record NC_057740.1, read on the forward strand.
CTGGTCCCAGATCATTATCAGTAAGAAAAACACTCCTTCACAACTACCCTCTGTTTTCTATGACCAAGCTAATTTTGTTTCCAACTCACCATGGATTCTGTGTGACTTAATTGTTTGGATCAGCCTGTCATAAGGGACCTTGTCAAATGCTTTAGTAAAGCCCATGTAGATAAAATGCAGTGCCCTACTTCAATCATCTTTGTTACTTTCTCAAATACCTCAATCAAATTTGTGAGAGAAGACATTTCCTGCATAAAGCCATTCTGACCATCCCTCATACATCTGTCCAGTTTCCAAATGCAAGTAAATCTTCTGCAATAATTTCCCTACCACTGATGTCAGGCTCACTGGTCTAAAATTACCTGGATTATCCCTGTTGCCCTTCTAAAACAAAGGAAAAACATTAGCTATTCTTAGGTCTTCTGGGACTCTGCCTTTTGCTAAAAAAAGGATACAAAGACTTCTGTCAAGATTGCAGCAATCTCCGTTGCCTCCCTCAGTATTCTGGATAGCTTCCAACAGGCCCTGGGGAGTTAAAGTTTTTCAAGACACCCGACACATCATCCTCCTTAGTATCAACATACCTGTCTCTTAACATCATTCATGTCCTTCTTGATAAACACTGATGTGAAGTCCTCATTAAAGACCTCACCCAATTCTTCTGGCTCCATATATAAATTCTGTTCACTCTATTACCCATTGTGGTGCTAATGGTTACTTATCAGTGGTTATCACAACATGTAACTTTATACAGTAGGAGGTTTCACCTAGCTATATCATTAATAGAGATCTCTAGTTCCTGTTATTGTTTTAATTTCATACATCATAATATCCTTTATCCAAAACCCTTGGAGCCAGTTGTTTCTCAGAATTCGAAATTTTTCGGATTTCAGAATAAATGACATTTTCAGTGAAATAGAAAAAATTACCTAACAGTAGTTGCACGTGTGAATAGTGAAAGCAAGCTAATGTTTCGAAATGACTCAAAATGTTAGCTTGCTTTCGCTCAGTGGATGCTGCCTGATCCGCTGTGATTTCCAGCAGTTTTTGTTTTCAGTTCCAATTCTAGCATCTGCAGGAATTTGTTCCTAAGATCTTAGTGAATGTGGACGTAAAGCAGTAGACCCTTCATTCCCTCTCTGAAGCCTGTTTGTTTACTTCGGTAGCTTCATGAGTAATTTATTCAGCATTTTATTGCCCTTCATCTCCCTGCATCCACCCTATCAATCAAATACCCACAGTCACACCCAGCCTTCTCTGATCTAAAGAAAACAAGCTGAGTTTATCCAGTCTCTCTCCGTTTCCAAAACATCCCATCCCAGGCAACATCCTGGCGAATCTTCTCTGCACCCCCTCCAGTGTAATCCTTCCTATGGTGTGGTGACCAGAAATGCACACAGTATTCTAGCTGTGGTCTAACCAAAGCTCTGTGCAGCTCCAATTTGCAGCTCTAAGCCAACATTAGATTTCCAGAGGACCCTGCTCAGCTTGAGAAATTTTTCACTGACAATGGTGCTCAGCATGTCTTATTCCAACAGATGGTACATTGAGTGAGGTTGCTGAGGTGTCAGCTGACCTATTAAAATCTGAAAAGGACCAAATTGAATTTAGGAAATTAAGAATTCAATTTTTAAAAATGCTAATGCAGAACTCCTAAAGGGATACCAAGCACCCAGAGCTTTATCTCTGGATTAATCATCTACTGATAATGCCACAAGCAGGCCATTGCCACCCTGAGATGCCACAAGAAGGCTGAAGTTTAGTTCAGTATTCCAAATGACAGAAATGTAATGACTCACTCTTTATGGTTTTAACCCGTGAATTGTGCTGTTATGGTTCTTCCCAGTACAGTATTTAAATCAACTGTTGAATCTTGCAGTTCCAAACTCTCAAAAATGCTTAATGTTTGAGGTGAGGTGGGGTGGGGTGCTCTGGCACTCTTGCTGTCTACCAACTGTACCTCAATAAGGAGCCAGGATAGTGAGGGCGGATAAAGCTGAGAAGATGAGTGAACAGTGTTTGTGGTGAAAATGTCCTCCTTTCCCAAACCAGTTTAACTTTGCCTGAAAGACCATCATTATTTGATTGAGCTAAAGGTGCCCAAACTGTGTCCTGCAGGCCTCATACAGCATTTCCCTCACCTTAGGGAAAAGACCCTTGTTATTCACCTTATCTATGTCCCTAATGATTTTATAAACCTCAATAAGGTCCCCTCAACCTCCTACACACCAGTGTAATGACTAGCTTTTCCTATTCTTACAAGAGGTATAGTTATATTGTACATTCTGGGGCAGTATTCACTTGATGCAATGCTACAGAAAGACAGGGCAGATTAATAGGATAGTTGAGAAGGTATACTAGAGGCTTTAATTTTATCAGTTATGGCATAAATAACTCCATAAATGATAATTTCATAACCTTACACAAGAAGCATCAATGACCAGGAACAAATCATATAAGCTGGAGTTTCAAATACAGAAAGGTTATATTGGAAGATTTTGCAAAATATTGCTTCTCCAGTTAAGGTCCCTTTCTGTCCTGTGTGCGTTGCTTACTAGTGAACCTATCAGCAGAAATTGCAGGAGGGAACCAGCCTGTGATTGGAGGAGCTTTGAACAGCCTGGGGCCTGGGGTCGTGAGCCTGGAACAGCCCAGAGCCTCGATCAATATAATACAATCATAGAGCACAGAAACAGACCCTTTGGTCCCACCCGTCCACCTCTACCATGTTCCCACATTAAACCCGAGATAATCCACCTGCCTGCACTTGGCCCATATCGCTCCAAACTTTTCCCACTCCATGAACTTAACTGTCATTTAAACATTGTAACTGCATCCATTACTTTCTCTGCCAGTTCATTCCACACATGGGCCAATCAGTAAAAAAAAAAGCTGCTCCTTTTTAAATCTTTCTCCTCCCCTTCAAAATATGCATATTAGTTTTGAATTCCCTCACCTTGGGGAAAAGACCCTTGCCATTCACCTTATCTCCTAATGATTTTATAAACCTCAATAAGGTCACCCCTCAACCTCCTACACTCCAGTGAAAACCGTCCCAGTCATTCCAGTCTAATGAATATATCTTTTCCTATTCTTACAAAAGGCATAGTTATATTGTACATTCTGGGGGAGTATTCGCGTCTTGCAATGCCACAGAAAGACAGGACAGATTAATAGGGTAGCATACTGGAGACTTACAATCTATGCCATAGCTAATAAATGTAAGTGTAGGGAGGTTAATTTGGAGCTGTACAGCTGGAATACTGTGCGCATTTCTGGTCACCACACTATAGGAAGGATTGCACTGCAAGGGGGTGCAAATGAGATTCGCTGGATGTTGCCTGGGATGGAGCATTTTAGCTCTGAAGAGAGGCTGGATAGGCTTGTTTCCTTTAGAGGAGAGAAGACTGGGCGTGACTATGGGTACTTGATTGAAATGTATTAGATGAGCAGCATGACAATGTGGTTTGGGAGAATAATTCTAAAGTGAAGGGCAAGAGGTTTAGAGTGAGGGGATTTTTTTCATCTAGAGGGTGGCAGTCTGGAAGGGGGTGTAGTAGAGGTGGGAAACATCACACCTTTTTAAAAGGATGTGGATAGGCACTTGAAATGTCCACATTCAAGGCTGCTGGAAAGTGGGATTAGTCAAGATAGGTCGATGGTGACTTGATGGGACGGAGGGTCTCTTCTGTTCTGTGTGACCCTGATTCATTCAAGTTCAAGATTAGAGTGGTGCAGGAAAAGCTCAGCAGGTCAGGCAGCATCTGAGGAGTAGGAAAATCGTCATTTCGGGCAGGAGTCCTTCAGGTGTCAACTGAATTCAGTGAACCTACATTTGAGGCACCCATTACAGTGCTGTCACTGGTTGCCAGCAGATGGCAGTATATCTCAAGTTGTGACTCAGCCTCTAATCGGCAGTCACTGTCACATTGTTTCAGAAAGTTTGTGATCTCAGTGTGAATCATGTCACCACAAAGTAGTGTGTGATCTCAGTGTGAATCCATGTTGCCAGAAAGTAGTGTAGCTCACGTGGCTTTCTAGCACAAGTCCACCGTGAGCTGACCTTTTTAATGGTGTGTTTATTTGGAACAAAAGTTATTTTATTATGAAATAAGTACCTAATTTGACATTGGGGATTGAATCCACAAACGTGCTTTTAATGTGATTTTCTTTAATAGTGAAGTTTTTATTTTGAAATATTCCTGGCGTAACATTATCCCTTCAAATCTTTTCATTCGGGCAAACACGAGTTTTATCTCTGCTCAGACCTTTGTGAGTTCTGGCACACCAGGTGTGGTGATGCATTTGTTATCGATAGTGATTTGAGGGCAACTACCATCAGCAATTTCCAATCTACCAAGAGAAAAAAGTGCCACATACATGTAAAAAGAGATAATTACCATTCGTGTTAAATAGGCAACTCATGTGCACCTATATGAATCACAATGGCTCTTAATTCAGAGCAGAAGTGCTATTATTTTGAGTCATAACTCTAGATAAAAGAAAATAAACAATGACCATTACAATGTTTTTCCTTTGTTAAATGACACTGCTGTATCATCCAATAAGTTATGGGTTGTGTATTTATTGAAAAAGAAAAGAAAATCAAAAATATCTATGTGTCTACAGTACTAGTGAGCAAGGGGAATATAAGGGTGAAGGGACAGTATTTTGCATTCTGAAAAATATAACGAGACGAGAAATTCCTACTCCTTTAATTTCTTTAATTGTGTCCTAATGTATCCAGGTGCCTAATGGTGTAGACGATTTCTCTCCGCTAGCAGCATAAATGTCTGCGGACATGTGCTGCCAAGCTAAATGGCTGGACTTGGTTTCATTTCTGAAAGGAGTTTCCATACAGGGACAGAAATTCATAATCTGGATGCAATGCCCACTTTCCTGTGGCTGGGTAATAGACCGGAGTGCGCTTTGCATTGGCTGGTAACAGGACATCTGGAGAATACTGGAGAAATATGAGAGAGAGGATTGTGTTTGTAGGAACTAAATGGTTTGGGTCAAAGGAGCTGAGAGCGTCTAACACAGTGGGTAGTGAAATTTATTGAGTGAGAGTTATTCAGAGGATTTTGAAAGGGGAGGGAAAGAAGAGGAAATACCAGGAGGTTTACATTAACATGATTATGAATTTCTTTGAAGAATCGTTGTGAAATCTAATTTGGAAATCAGACCTTTAAGAAAGTGACTCACGGAGGGCTGGAATTAGGGAGTGTTTGGATTATAGTGAATGGATAAATGGTTGCATGCAATTGAACACTGATGACATATTGTAATGATTTTTTTTATTATAGTCTCCTTGTACTTTGTTTCAACTGTTGAGTTTGGATGTGTTGCTACTTGCCTTTGTTAGGTCAAAATGCTACAAGTCCCTCCTCCCCCAGTGCGTGAGTCATAGAGATTAGTGTCACTGAGGTTCGGGGTATTTGGGAGCTGGGTTATCTTGAGTTAGCAAAGTTCAATCACAGTCGTAGTACTCAGAAACTATAACTGTAAGGAGGGGGTGGCAACGTGATGGTGAACATTGTCACTGGAAAATCATGAGTAGGGTTTTGGTGATAAGATCATCTAGATCTGCTCTGACTAGTGTTAATGGCCTGGTTAAGCTTCTCCTGGAGTACCCAGTACAGGAAAGATATTATTATAGAGGGTTCACCAGGTTTGTTCTTGGGATGAACACAGTTTAGGCAAACTGAGACTGATTCCTCTAGACTTTCAAACAATGAGATGATCTCATTGAAAATAACAAAATACTTAAAGGGATAGACAGGGTAGGTGCAGCTAAGATGTTTCCCCTGGTTGGAAAGATCAGAACCATGGGTAACAGTTAAAAATTAAGAGGTGCCAATGAGGTCCAAGATGAGAAATAGTTTTGCTTAGAGAGTTGTGAACATTTGGAATTCTCTATCACAGTGAGCTGATGAGCAGCACAGTGGCTCAGTGGTTAGCACTGCTGTTTCATAGCACCAGGGACCTGGGTTTGATTCCTGCCTTGGGTGACTGTGTGGAGTTTTTACATTCCCTGTGTCTGTACAGGTTTCCTCTGGGTGCTCCAGAATTCCTCCCACAATCCGCAAAGATGATTGGTCCTTCAGTCCAACTTGTCCATGCTGACTAGACGCCCCACCTGACCTAGTCCTTTTTTGCCAGCATTTGGACCATATCCCTCCTAACCCTTTCTATTCATATACTCAACCAGGTGCCTTTTAAATGTTGTAATTGTACCTGTCCCCACCACTTCCTTTGGCAGTTCATTCCATACATGCACTACCTTCTGCATGAAAAAGTTACCCTCAGGTACTTGTTAAATCTTTCCTCTCTCACCTGAAACCTATGCCTTCTAGTTTTGGACTCCCCCACCCTAGGAAAATGTCCTTAACAATTCACCTTATCCATGCCATTCATCATTTTATATCCCACCGTAAGGTCCCTCATCAGTCTCTGATGCTTCAGGGAAAATAGCTCCAGCCTATTCAGCCTCTCCACAGAATTGTATGCAGTATTCTAAAAGTGGACTAACCAGTGTCCTGTACAGCTGCAACATGAAATCCCAACTCCTATGCTCAATGTTCTGTCCAATGAAGGCAAGTGTAACAAATGCTTTATTCTCCACCCTGTTTACCTGCGTCCCTGTAGTGTTACCATTACATTAGTTTTAAATTTCAGATTTTTTTTCCTTTAAATTAAGATATCATCATGAGGATTTGAATTCACACTTTGAGGACATTAGCTGGGGCTCTGGATTACTAGTAAAGTGATATTACCACTACACTATCACTGTCCCTAGTGCTTGATTGCCTCCTCACTTTTCCCCATGCTTGTTGAGTGATGCGATCAAGATATAGTTAGCAAATTGTCTCTATCTAATCAAGACAGAGATATCAATGGCCCTCTGTGACCAGTGGTTAATTTACTAGATAACGTGATTGCTCCAGATATCTGTATTCCTCGTCCTCCCAACCATTCAAGTTCATATTTTCATTGCAGCAAATCATTTTCTATTCATTTGTGATAAAAGCATTCAGTTGTACAGTGTGCCCCCATCGTGCATCACTCCTGTTTGATCCACCTCCTAAATTTTTACAAGTAAGTTTTTACTAGACATAAAAAATGAGGTTCGCAAAACATCTGTTTGTTTTGCATCACACGCAAGTCCTTTGGCTGTACTTCAATATATACTGTTATCACTTTGTTCATATTGTACAAAATAATATGCTGTCATGTTTTCAATACCAGCAGTACAATCTATTTTACCATTGTGGAAAGTCTTAATCTGATCCAGTAGTTTCCGCTTAAGTGAATTATGAGCAAGCATTGGAGATACTTCGGCTTTTCAGGTGGAAAAGGGGCATCTGACAAATGATCTTGGAGAGGCACGCAGATAGCTGAGAAAACGCAGAAGGCAAATGCAGAATATTACCTTCACTTGTGAGAGGACAGGTAAGGACACAGGCTCGTGAAAGGCTACTTTAGAAATGCTATGAAGAATTAAACTTCTCAGATAGTATGAACAATAGTTGGAATGATTCCCAGAGGAAATATAGGTGTCAAAATCATTTAAGAAATGGTTAATGATATGGAAAATGGTTTGCTCAGTGAGTGAAATAAAGACAGACCAAAAGGTCTTTCTCAATTGTCATGTGACCTCAAATCCTTTAGTGGGAGATGGCAGCATAGCCTTTTTTAAAAAATGTAACCTATTGTTCTAATCAACATGTTCAGAGATGTTATTACACAGGTGGGAATTGAACCTGGGCCTTCTGGCTCAGGGGTCAGGACACTATCAGTGTGTTACAAGAGATTCCCTCCCCACCAGCACAATTGTACTGTCACTGGACCAACAATCTAAATTGAACTAGGCTAATTGCCTAAAGGGTTCAAATCCCACCATGGTAGTTGGTGGAATCTACTTCATAGATCAGAAACATAAGTTCATCTAAATAATAGTGCATGTCTTCCTGGGGGAGCCATGACACCAGACTCTGCCTGAAGGTGCTACTCAGGTCACTGTGGTCTCCATAGTACACAGGAACGGCTAGCATTAATACTATTTCCTGGATTGGCCACTATGGAGCTGCAGGACTGGCTGTGACCCGTGCCCTGGCTGCAGTGAGCTGGGAACACATTGGCCAGAGGCCTGCCCATTGCCTACTATGACAGGACCCCCTGATTAACGGGTACCTCCATGGACTTTGGGAAGACTACTGCAAAGACCACATCATTTTATATTATGTATTTTTAATTGTGGACTAAAATGGAAAAAGGACAATTTGAAAAACCAAGTTATGTGAAAGGAATTGCTGCACTTTAATAAGCAAGTTACTGAAACCCATTGTGGTATGGTATTTACAGTTCTACATAGTTTAAGCAGTGATGGAAGATGTCTAATGGAGGCCCTGACACTGGGACGTGTATGCAGAATGCGATTTAGCTGGCAACAGGTAACTGATTGGTTTATGCAATTATGACCAATTGTGGATATTCAAGGTCATCAGCTTTCTGAATGCTATTTGGATAGCTAAACAGCTTATGTGTGACTGATACAGAGAAGCCTTCTCACTGCTGAAAGGAGTGAGCGAGTGCGTGCATGTGTGTAGTAAAAATGCATGAAGCCTGAAAAAAAGCCAGCTAATTTCTCCCACCAGTTATTGAGAGCTGGTGTATTTCACTGGTCAGTAAGAAACCTTGTCTCTTGTGAAGAAGTGAAAGAACCTAGACTGAGGTGGTTAAGGAACTGATAGTCTCATCAAGCAAAAGGAGCATCTCAATAGACCTTTTAAACAGGTGCTACTGAACTGCATTTCCCAGATTTCTTTCCCTCCAATAATAAAGTCAATGGTTTTGTTTATGTCCACATGTAGGTGAAGAGAAAAGGTGGTTAGAGTGTTGATGACTAAAGCCATATGATGATAGTTGATAGCTGATTACTTGTTGTTAAAGTTATTTATTTGTAATAATTAGTGATTCCTGTTAAGTACAGGAATCTAGTCAGTATCTTCTGTTAACTTGATTCAAACAGATTGGGCACTTTGTGTGCTTTAATTAAATCATTAATTAAAGCCCTGATAGTAGTGGGGCTTGAGAATCAAGCTGAGACTATAGTTCTTTGACCTCCTTTCTCCAGGTAGTAAGAGATTGACTTCTTTGAAATGGAAGTGAGGAGGACCTGGGCATAGTATTAATGATAAAGGTAAAACAAACACCAGGTTCCATACTGCAAGAAGGAAATGACATTGAAAAGTACAAAGGATTTCCTGTAGGTGTCAGAGTTGTCCCTTGTAGTCTTAACTGAACTTCTGAAAACTAAGTTCCCTGATTTGGCAAGTAATTTGCCTGCAAAATGTAAGAAGGTGGAGATCATTAAAATATTAGCACGGTATTTGAGTTTAGTAGGTCGATAAAGGAGACCACTATTCCGGGTAGTGAAACATGGGAATCAGATGATATTAAGATACAGTTAAAGTACTGTGAGCATGTAGAAAAAAATGAAAAAAAGCAGAAGATGGAGTTCAAAAATGAAGAAAAAGGCAAATAATGGAAATGAGATGACAGTGATTAGAATTGTATAAGAATAAGGAGTATAAGTTGAGAAAAGATATTAGATGGTGGCTAAGTTGAGGAAAATCCTAGTCATAGTCTAAAATCCAGTAAGGTAATGTTTAATTTTGTACAGTCCCTGCCAAAATGTAAGGAAGTGGATATGGAAGCATTCTCTATTTCCTTTTAGAAAATACCAAGACAAATGAATTGGCTTAAAGGAACCTAGACATTGCCAATGCAGAATAAGTTGACAGGCAAAGTACAGGAAGTTTATGCTTCACTATCAGGTAGATTTCTAAGGATAATGATGCTGTACGTATATAGGTCAGTGTCTGAAACATACAGGCCAAGGTTTCCGAATTTAAGATAACAGCCCTGGCAAACCTACATTGAATTGCCTCGAAATACTTATGTTAAAGAATTAAGCAAAGTAATTTTGACAGGCAGATGCAAGCAGTAAAAACTGAAGCCATGTATGAAGTCCCGAGAGAGAATATTGTTAGAGGAATTTAAAACAATCACTATCTTCCATGATTAGAACCCATATTGACCAAAGGGTTGCAACTGGGTGGTACAATGGTTAGTACTGCTGCCTCCCAATAGCAGGGACCTGGGTTCAATTCCAGTCTTGGCTGACTGTCTATGTGGAGTTTGCACATTCTCCATGTGTCTGTGTTAGTTTCTGCCAGCTTCTCTGCTTTTCATCCAAAAATGTGCAGATTAGGTGGATTGGTTAAGCTAAATTATCCTGTAATGTCCAGGGATGTATAGGCTATGTGGGATAGCCACGGTAAATGTGGAGTTAAGGAGATAGGGTGGGATGGTCTTTGGAGTTTGATGCAGACCTGATAAGCCATATTACCTCTTTCAGTACTGTAGAGAATTTATGATAAATTGCTAGACAGGCTGCAATAATGGCTGCTGATCCACAAAACTAAACCTTTTTTCTGCCACCCTCATAAATTTTAAAGGGACAAGAAATAGGGGAGTGAGAGGAAGGGAAATATCCAGAGAAAAGAATGGATACCTGCGAATGTCTCAAGGTGGCCTCCGATCAGAAAGAAAAGTATTGAGTATGGAAATGAATACCGAAGGCCAAAGTATTTCCATTGTCACAAGTGAGACATATCTACTCAGAAAATTGGAAGTCGTGAGGACAGCCCATCTTAATTATTGGAGTATATCTGGATGAGTCGAAAATTGAATTGAACAGGAAAACAGTACAGACCAACTTTTACTTGTAAGTGATTGAAGGTAAACACAGCTGTGAAATGACTTTAGGATAAATAAGAGATATAAAAGATTTTTTTCTACATGAAGATAACCCCTTTAACTTTTTAAATGATGGAACAAAGCCCATAACTATACTGATGATTGAAGGTAAAGTCACCATATTCTTACCAGACCATTGGGCTATCTCTCAGGAGAGAGAGACAACTGGCGGTGGTTCACAACATCTCAGACAAGGGAAGAAGTTGAGAAGGATATTCCTTCATGGTAACCTCAGCTAATGGAGGAATTGAACCCATACTGTTAGTATCACTCTGCACCACAAGCCAGCTATCCAGCCAACTGAATCAACGCTATAGAGACTACTCAAACTCCTTTGCAGGGGAATGATTTAGTTTTCCCTCTAGGGAGTTCAATTAAATCCAAAGTGTTTGTAGATTGAGTACATAGAGAGTATACCCCAGTTCCATTGTACAAAATCCAGTTGGTGTGTAATTTGTTACCTGGGCTAGTGGTAGTTAGGGTAGTTAAGAAATTATATGTGGTCACAATAGTTTTATTCTTGGGGAATGATTTAGCTTTGTCAATGTTCATAGAATATCCAAATGAGGCTAAAGAGATGGAACAGTTGCAAGAACAGGTTCTGGGTATTTTCCCATTATGTGTAATGACCAGAGTAAAAGATAAACAAACTCCATCACTAGAGGGCACAGTACTACTTGCAAGCAGAGGATAGCTGACGCTATATTTAAGAATGAGGGTAATTAAAAAGATGTGTTTCCATGCCGTTGTTAATTAAAGCTCAAGAAGCAGAGCCTGAGTTGAATAAGTTAGCACAGATAGCTCAAACTGAAGCTGAGGCTGAAGGAGTTCCAGAGTGCTATTATATTAAAAGCAGAGTTCTGATGAGGAAGTGGAGACACCCTCACAGACCTGCATATGAAGAATGAACAGTTGTTTGTCAAAGTGTTACCCACAGATATTGGAAGGAGATATTGTGAATATCAGATGAAATTTCCATGGCTGGACCTATAGAAATACGTAGACTTCAATAAACTGGTATTCCACATGGCCAAGTCTCCATAAACACATAATGCAGTGTTGTAAAACATATCATATATTTCAGGCAGGAGGAAAACATCAACATGTAATTAAACCACCACCCAGTTTTGAAGAAGCTTTTAGCTGAGAATTAGTACATTATATAGCATCACTATCAAAAATAAAAGCAGGATATCAGTGCATTGTTACCGTTATGGATATGACAATCTGATTTCCAAAAAGGATTCCTTTAAGAATCCTTTCAGCAAAGGTAATAGATGAGAAGTTTACTCCAGTTTTTTTTCTCTCATGATAGACTATCAGTTGAGATACAAACTGATCAAATATATGTCTAAACGTTTCCAGGAAATCATCAGCATCTTGCATTGAAAACAATTGAAATTGGCTGTGTATCATCCAAAAACACAGTGAGTTTTGAAGAGATAACATCAGACTTTCAAAATTAGGGCATACTGTCATGAAAACCCATACGGATAGAACAAAGGATTAGATTTCTTATTATTTGCTACCGTAAATTCCCCACATGAATCTACTGAATTGAGTCCATCTGAAATAATTTATGGTCATCAGATTAAAGGTCCATCTAATGGGCTCTTGGGGTGCAGTGGTAATGTCCCTACCACTGGATGATAGGCCTAGGTTCAGATGTGTAATAACATCTTTGAACAGGTTGATTAGAAAAATAGATTAAATTAAAATAAAAGGTCCATTAAAATTGATTAGGGATGAATGCTTGAAGCAAAAAGTCAAATTCTCAATGTTGGATTTTGTGTCCATGTTTCCAGAAAGACACTCAGGAACATGTAACGATGTGGGAGCAGATTCCAGAAGCTGGTGTACCAAATCAAAATTGAAGATCTGGCCAAACAAAATCTATCTCCACTGTAACTAACTCATCCATACATTTTTCTTGCTGTCGTACCACACCAACGTCTTCACTCGTATCCCATCATATCCCAAAATGCACTCCTTTTAGTATTCACCCCCATATGACAATATATTGTGGCACCAGCACTAATCCCTGTGACACTCTACTCAATAGGGCTTGTCAACCAGAAAATTATACACTTATTCCTACGCACTGTTTCCTGCTATCTAACCAATCCTCATGATGACTCTAACTTTTAGAAATGTATAAACTATATTTGATAGAGTTTAATTTAATAGCCATCATTGTTAATTTGATTGTAATCACAAATCCATGTTCTTACCAATCTCCAAGAGACATTCAGACACTTGCTTTGGATAGGCAAGTCAAAAAGGATCAGAGCGTGGCAGGAAGGGAAGGTAATTGTAAACCTAAGAAAACACCAGCCAGAAGTTATAAACATAGTAAAAAGCAGAACAAAATGCTCTGTGTCTGAATGCATGTGGAATTCATAACAATAACTGATAGCACAAATAATAATAACAATGTATAATTTGGTGACCGTAACAGGATCATGTCTGCAATATCGCATTCTGAACATTCAGGAGAACATGACATTTATTAAAATTGAAAAGTCAGAAAATTGGTGATGGTTTAACTCTGTTAGTTAAGGCTGGCTAAGGTACAATAGAGAGAAATGACCTTAGTTCTGGAGATCAAGGTATCGATAAAGTTTGGGTGGATAAGATAAATAGTGAAGGTAAGAAGTTATTTGTGGGAGTAATATGTAACCTCACCCCAGCAGTAATTGCACTATATGATATGGCATACATGAAGACATACTGAGGAATTGTGAGAAAGGTAAGATGATAACAATGAATGATTTTAATCTACATATAGTTTGGATGAATCAGATTGACAAAAATAGCTTGGAAAATGAGGTTTGGCTAGATAGCAGGAAACAGTGCGTAGGAATAAATGTATAATTTTCTGGTTGACAAGCCCTATTGAGTAGAGGGATCAGTGCTGGTGCCACAAATATTTACAATTTATATTAAAGACTTGGGGACCAAAGGTATGGTAACTAAATTTGTTGATGTCACAAAGGTAGGTAGGAAAGTAAATTGTGAAGAGAACTTAAGGAGTCTGAAAATGGATATATGCAGTTTAGGTGAGTGAGTGTTTAAAAAAGCATATGGAGTATACTTTGGTAGGAAGAATAGACAAGTAGCATTTTATTGCAATGGAGAGAGCTTGCAGAATCTCGAGGTACACAAGGATCTGAGTTTCCTAATAAGTGAATCAGAAAAGGTCAATAGGCAAGTAATTATAAAGAAAAATGGAACGTTGTTATTTATTACAAGAAGAATGGAACATACAAGTGGGCATGCTAAAGAAGAGTAATTTAACTTGAAATGCTACGGAGTTTTTCTCTCTCCACAGATACTTCCAGACCTGCTGATATTGTCCAGCACTTCCTGTTTTGGTACAGTTGTACAGGGCATTGATGAGGTCAAATCTGGAGTGCAGGGTACTGTGATCAGTTTTGCTCCTTAGTTAGAAAAAGATATAAATGTGTTAGAAGCAGTGCAGGAAAGATTCAATCAACCTAGCATTTACTGGAGTGGGGAGGTCAGAGGGTGTTATGAGGGAAGGTTGGACACGTTAGACCCACAGTTTAGGATAATGAGGGATTAACTTATGGAGACATATGAGACTCTGAGGGAACTTAAGGGAGTGAACACTAAAAGGATGCATGGGAGAGACTAGAATTAGGAGATGCTGATTAACTTTAACTTTAAGGGGTCTCCTATTTAAGAAAGATTAGATGTTCTTTTTTCCTCCAAGTTCTCAGTCTTTGCAATTGTCTTCACCAGAGCGCAGTGGAGTCAGAATCAGAGAATAGTTTTTAAGGCAGGCCTATTCTTGACTAACAAAGCAGTTAAAAGTTATCGGAGGAAGGTAACAGTGTGGATATGAGTCCTTAACCTTATTGGTAATGATCTTATTGAGCTGCCAACATGTTTACTCCTGTTCTGAGATTGTATATGTTTTTGAAATAAATTGGAGGACACTCAGAAGCAGAGTTATTTCAGTTAACAAATTGTCACCATCCTCTGAGATTGTATGTAGCAAGCATACTTTGCAGAACAGATAGATTCCAAAACTCTTGATTGCTAATGGTACAGACCACATACCTAATATCACTGCACATATTTTATAACATGTGGCTAAAATTGCCAAGTATCAAAATTTGCTTGGGGCCCTGTATAAGATCATACAAGGAAAAATAAGCCAACTCTAAATCACCACCTCTGACCTGCAACAAAGAGAGAACATCTGCTGATGATACTATTGAATACATTATATCTTCCTCCCTCTCATGCTCACACATGAAGAATAACAGCTTGATCTTTAACTCAAGCACCAAAGATTGACGTATCACCTTTAACATAAGATCTTAGGTCGCTTCACAAGGAAATTAGAAGGTCAAAATCTGCCACTGAGTCACAAAAAGGCGCACAGGTCCAATGTCCAAATCCAACATACACGAGAGCATGCAATACGGTGTTTGGGATTTTTCTGGATTTTAGATTGCCCATTACACAATAAATGTAAGAATTATGTGAACACACAACAAATTTTTGGTTTTTCAACCAATCCATGTGTGGTTCCTAAATTGCAGCCGGGATCAGTAAGCTTCATGGAGGAGTGAATTGACTCTTCTACATTAGTCAAACAGCAAGATAGTCACAGAAATATGTTTTTTCCAGACCACATCAATTAATGTTTAAAAAGGAACCAATTTAACGAGGCTTTCTTGAGTTAACAAAAGAGTGAGGTTATTAGTTACTAAGCATGCAAACAAATAATAATGCAACATACACAGATGTTAGGAATAAGGAGTGAGTCTAAAAAAGAAAAATGTTAAGAAAAGACTCACCGATAAGTCACTAATCGTTTGTGAAGAGTAGAGAGCAGAACATTGTGGCCATTATAGAGGATGTGGCCAGTGGTATTGATGTAGTTGAAGAGGCAATTTTGAGATTTTTGCCTTTGCATGTTTTTTTTGTCAGGGCTGGCTGGTAATACAGAGAGTGAAAAATTGTTTTTTTTTTAACCTTCTTTCTACCTGGAGTGCAAGGCTGTTTAATGGCTATCCTCAAACTGTGCCCTAAACAGATTAACATCAGGAGGTAACACGTTTAGACAAGTATTACAAACTGACCCAGACAAAGTTGCCCAATTTGTTATGGTTCCAGACAGGGTATGCAAACTGTTAAGCTCCCAAATAAGGTGGGATGAATGGCTGCCTTTCTTTACACATCCATTCATCCCTTGATGGTTACAACAGGGTTATTTTACAAATAATCCCTTCCTTTATGGATACTTTCCTCTCCGAACTAAATGAACGCATTTTAAAAGGAGCAAATTTAACTTAGCTTTTCTTCATTTAACTAAAAAGAATTAGTTCATTAATGATATACTTGAGAAGAAATGCGTATTAGATCTTGAGATTATCTACAGTGTGGAAACAGGCCATTTGACCCAAGTCCACACCGACCCCCTGAAGAGTAACCCACCCAGACCCATTCCCCTCTGAATGATGCACCTAACACTATGGGCTATTTACCATGCCCAATTCACCTAACCTGCACATCTTTGGATTGTGGGAGGAAACCCATCACAGACACAGGGAGAATGTGCAAACTCCACCCAGTCACCCAAGGTGGGAATCGAACCCAGGTACCTAGCGCTGTGAGGCAGCAGTGCTAACCACTGAGCCATGGTGCTGCCCAAGTTACTCACGGTTTAGAAATAAGAGGAGAATAATAAAGGATAAATTTAAGGAAGAACTTGCAGATTAGTCTCTGAATTGTTCACTAAAGTGGATAGTTGAATTTTGTGGCATTTGCAGTAGAGGCAACATGTAATGTTAATGTTGGATGTTGACCAGTTGGTGTTCATAATCATTAGCTTTGCAAATTGGTTGAGATTCTGTAGTTCTGATTCTTTTTGACCATGATTTGAATTCTGGCATTCAAGGAGAAAGTTCTTTTGTTGAGCTGCACCCTCACTCCTTGCATCCATAGGAATGACAGCCCATTGGTCTGTCTCTCTCCAGGCAGTGACTTAATTTACTGCCACCACCACTTTTGGCTGTACCACCCCTCTTTGGCAAAAAAAAACACATTTTGGAGTTATAAATGAAAAATGTTCACAGAACTTCGGGGTTCTGATGCATGACCGTGACACCAGTGTTGAAGGCCCTTTTAAACCCAATTTTGTGTCTATCCCTGGAAGGATAAAAAACAAACCTGTCTACAGGAGATGGGTTGCTGCTGAGAGGGTAGTCAGCCTCTTGCTATCTCTTCTTTTAGCTTTTCCATTTGAAGTCTAGGTGTGACCTTCAAGAATTCTGCTTCAAACAGCCACTGAATTTCCTGCAGGCACCTTGGCTGGATCAATCCTATTTTAAAAGTGACATGTTGAATTAAAAGTTCAAAATGTCCATAGTGGGGTTATGATCTGTAGTCATGGCACTGATGTTGTGTTTAAATCAATGAGCTGGATTGTGAAAAGTGAAGGACAGGACAGCAGCTGAATGCTAGCACTTGAGGCATTTTATTAAATGTCCTAACATGTAAATAATATGTTTGGAAATGTTGAGTGGGAGTCAGAGAGGACAATGTCCAGTTTTTTGACAATTCTGGTTTTTGGACATCCAGGTTTGAGATACTGTACCTGTACAAGATGATCAACAATTTGCTAAAAATAATAGATATTAAGGGAAATCTTAAAAGGGCAAAGCAAGGTCGAGAGGCAGAGAGTTTTTCAGAGAGGGATTTCCAGAATTTAGAGTTTAGATACCCTGTAGTGTGACATCAGTTAAATTCAGAAATATTCCAGTAGCCAAAATTAGATGAATGCAGATACAACACTGGCATCTACCTGACAACAGAAAAAATGGCCTTGGTAGGTCCTGTAGGACTAATCCAACTTGGTCAATTAGAACATAGAACATAGAACAATACAGCACAGAACAGGCCCTTCGGCCCACGATGTTGTGCCGAACATTTGTCCTAGCTTAAGCACCCATCCATGTACCTATCCAATTGCCGCTTAAAGGTCGCCAATGATTCTGACTCTGCCACTCCCACAGGCAGCGCATTCCATGCCCCCACCACTCTCTGGGTAAAGAACCTACCCCTGACATCCCCCCATACCTTCCACTCAATTACTACCTCATCAGTCTACACTTGATCCATGCTATCAAGCAGCACTTGCTTAACAATAAACTGGTCATTGATGCTTAGTTTGGGAGAAAGCTCTCCATTAATTGGAGTCATACCTGGCACAAAAAATGATGTTTATTGTTCTTGGAGATCAGTTATTTCAGCTCCAGGGCATCTGTGCAGGAGTTCCTCAGGTTAGTGTCCTTAGCCTAACCATCTTTAGCTGCTTCATCGTAACGCATCCATCATTAGATCAGAAGACAGGATGCACTGACGATCCAACTGTACACACTTGGAAATACTGCGTACAGTTCTGGCCACCGCATTATAGGAAGGATGTCGAAGCTTTGGAAAGGATTCAGGGTAGATTTACGAGAATGTTGCCTGGTATGGAGGGAAGGTCTTGTGAGGAAAGGCTGAAGGACTTGAGGCTGTTTTTGTTAGAGAGAAGGTTGAGAGGTGACTTAATTGAGACATAAGATTATCAGAGGGTTAGATATGGTGGTCAGTGAGAGCCTTTTTCCTCAGATGGAGATGGCTAGCATGAGGGGACATAGCTTTAAACTGAGGGGTGATAGATATAGGACAGGTGGCAGAGGTAGTTTCCTTACTCAGAGTAGTATGGGCATGGAATGCACTGCCTGTAATAGTAGTGGACTTGCCAACTTTAATGGTAGTCAAGTGGTCATTGGATAAACATATGGATGAAAATGGAATAGAGTAGGATAGACAGACTTCAGCTTGGTTCCACAGGTCAGCACAACATCGAGGGCCAAAGGGCCTTTACTTCGCTGTATGTTCTATATTCGAAACAACTTTTAGCACCATTTCCAACTCTTCAGCTACTGAAACAGATAATGTCTAAATGCAGCAAACTTGGACAATATCCAGTCTTGGGCTGACATATGGTAAGTACTAATGGTGCTAAACAACTGGCAAGCAATGACCACCTCCAACTGCAGAGAATCTAACCATCGCCCTCAATGTTCAATGATATTATCATCACTGAATCCCCCACTAACACATCTTGGAAGTTTTCATTAACCAGAAGCTCAACTGGATTGGCCACATAAATGTAAGAGCAGTTCAGAAGACTGGGTGCCTGCAGCAAATAATTCATCTCTTGAGTCCCCAAACCCGTGCACCATCTACAAGGCACGAGTCAGGAATGTGGTGGAAAACTTCTTACATGCCAAGATGAATGCAGCTCCAACAACACTCGAGAAGCTTGACACCATGCAGGACAAAGCAGCCTGCTTGATTGGCACCACACCCTCAGAACTTCCACTCCCTCAATCACTGAGGCTCAGTGATTGTGATGTGCACCTGAGTTCTGAAGAAGAATTGGTCTGGCCTTGAAACATTAACCCTGTTTCTCTGTCCACATATGCTGCCAGAACTGCTGAATTTCTCCAGTGTTCTCTATGTATGCTTCGGACTCTGGAGTTTCCCTTCAACAATAGCACTTGTCTTGACAATAAATCAGTGTCTCAAAGTACCATAGGCATCTTTAATCCTTTAATTCCAATTTATGTGTTTTTAAAAGGGGATTGCTGCAAACAAATAAGAACTATGGATATAAATTCAGTCATACCTGTAAAATATCAGGTAAACTTCAAAGAGAGTGATTTAGCAGGAAGAGATAGCAAGGAAGATGACTATCTCCTCCCTCTAGGCTGAAAACTATCCCATTGAGACATTTTTCTTGTGATTTGCCCTTCTGGGAATATGCAAAAAAAGGTTAAAACTTGATTACTGCCCTTGGTGTGTTAGTGAACTGGAGCATCCATGTGTACTGTCCAATGCATGATTGGTCACTTTCAGGCACTGATGTGTTGTGAAGGTTACAGTTGAAGAACCACCCACTGTTCATACCTGAATTGCAAGTAAAAGGATTGTCTTGCTTTGAATGCTAGAAGCTAACCATTCAGCAGGGAAGATCTTTCAGAAGGTAAGAGGACAAGAAGTATTTAATCACGCCGAATGATGTGTTGGTTCAGACTTTAGAGTGGAGGCAATTTGCTCACTTCATTCCATAGTTTGAGGTGGTAGAGATAAAAGGCTTCTTTATCTTTTTCAGAGGTAACTCAGCAGCTACAGTGATCGTCCAATATTGGTCCTTATTACTGCAGAGTAAGCTGTTGTGGATAGTGCATGATGTTTACTTCCTCTTGCTTGAAGTAAGTGTTATTGATTACAAAGCAGTAAAGTCAATTGACATAAGTGCATACCAATTAGTGCTGGAGGCATATCCTCAGAAAGTCTGTACCCTCAGGGAACAGCCTGACCAAACGTACCTGGAATTTGAAAGGCTTCAGCAACTTGCTTTTGACCTCAAAGTCACAAGTTTGCCCACGTTACATAGACCACAGATAAACACTTTCTGTTGAGTCAGGTAGCCTGAAGTTTATTTATAACATCATTTACAAGGGTATGATTATTCCAGATTTACATACTTAGTCTGGGTTTTGTACTTGTTAATGTTCCTGTACCTCATACACACTTAACCAACTGACTGGAGAAAGTGAGGTCTGCAGATGCTGGAGATCAGAGATGGAAATGTGTTGCTGGAAAAGCGCAGCAGGTCAGGCAGCATCTAGGGAACAGGAGAATCGACGTTTCGGGCATTAGCCTTCTTCCTGAAGAAGGGCTAATGCCCGAAACGTCGATTCTCCTGTTCCCTAGATGCTGCCTGACCTGCTGCGCTTTTCCAGCAACACATTTCCATAACCAACTGACTATACTGACTCTATTACACAAACAGAGTGACTGCAGGTGAAGCAGGTACCTTTTATACTGGAATGTCGCATGTCATAATGTCATGCAACTGTCTTAAAGAACTCTCTGATTTGGAATCTAAGCCATAGTTCAACATATCATATGGATGATGTCCGTCTATCTGAAACCGAAAAGGCCATTGCTTCTGAAAATGCAGTCACTGTTATTTTTGAAGGCAAATATGCTGAAATAGTACATGTCAGTTATTGATTACCTTTTGGAATCTTGAACAATATGTATTGACTGACAGCAGAATATTGACCAAGACAGTTTTCTCTCTCTTGTGTTTTCATGTCAAAAATTTGACAGCATAAATTAGAACAATGTTACTCCCATGCAAACTGACAGCTAAAATAAATGTAGGTCCCATATTTCTGGCAACATATTCCTGATGAACCAGTAAAATGATGTTTCATGGGCTCTTACTTGTAATGTGTCACAAACAATCTAAATTGACATGGAGTAAATAAAATGGATGTACCTTTTAATAATACGGAATCCCACCATTCCAATAGAACCCACAACCAATGTGGTAGAATTTTTCTCCCCTTTATAGAGCAAGAATACGATTAATTAGCTCAATTTAAGCTACATTTAATACATTTCTATGAACATTCTTCTTTGTTAGTTTGGATAGAGTAGAGTTTTGCCCATGTGTCAAAAACTGCTGGGTTGAGATTCTAAATTTGTTTTGCAGGTTGTTGGAGGCTGCAGACTGAATGTTTCTGCTAACAGTATAGAGCATTTATGCAAGGACGGGGGTGATTTGAAAGTTGATAGGGGAAACCATTGCACTTGTTTTCTAAGCATTTTATGAAGGCTCAGTTCTAATATGTGCACAGTTTTGCATTTCTCTCCTCTGGAAAAAGTCTGTGCTTTTTTTTCATCATCCGTCTGTGATAGCTTCAGAAAACCAAGTGTTCGCTTGGTTCTGATTTTACATATGTTCACAGTCAGTCACCCATAAGCCCGCCTGCACCAGCAACCCTAGTATTGTGCAGTCTACGTTGTTATTGTAAGTGAAGTGTAAGGTAAATGGCACAGCTCAATCCTGCTTTTCCTTAGACAATATAATGTTATGATTGCTGGTATTGAATAACTGCATTGAATACCGTGCTCTGAATTACATCCACTTGCATATGTCCATTGAATAGCAGTGCAGGAAAAGAACATCTAGACTTAATGTTTAATGTCTCCCAATACTTCCATTGCAAACAGTTTAACATGCAATCTTGTACTAATATTAAAAAAGGAAATATTTTGAAAATAAATTGAGCAAAATCTTCAGACTCCATTTCCAGGCTCAGGTTCACCTGAAACACCTGTCCATGATCTAGGAAACCTAAGCTGGTAAGGCCTCTTCCCAGCCCAGAGGGTACAAAAGCAGTAAATATAAAGTAATACTTGGGCATAAATGTACTAGTCATACTAGAGCATTGATCTGAGGGATACAAAACAAATCCGATCTGTTTGCATCATTCAACAAGTTTTACTGGTCTCTCCTTCTGGGGCTAGAAAACTGGAAATAAAACAGCTTGCGGATCTGATTTTTAACACTGTATAAGTGACTAGCATTGAGTGGGTTAATATTAAGCCCACAGCAACCTTAGGGTGTTCCAGCTGATGCTGGAGAGGAGTTTGTGGTATCGTAGTGAGATCAATACAAAGAGGGTGGATTTGTTGTAAGTGGGGCTCTGTCTTCAGCTGTTGCACTCCAGAAATGTGAGGCCAGAGGTCTAGAAATTAAGCACTATTAATCAGTCAGGAATAAATGGGAGTAGGATCTCACTATGGTTAAAAAAAATAGAAGAGTGTCTGATGATAAACAGTTTCTTACGTTACTTTTCACTAGTAATTTCTGCTTTTTGTTTCATTAGTAATTCACATTGGAACATAGAAACAAGAGGAAGCGAAACCCTCAAGCTGGTGCCACCATCTGGGATCAACTCCACTGACTCATCTTCGATCCATGTCCAATAGTATTCTTACCAAATGATTATGTCTCAATCTCAGCCTTGAAAATTTCAATTGACCCAGCAAAAGTTAGCTTAGAATGATGCTTCTTTCTTTCCCCAATCTAGTGGCAAGTTACATGGTTTCACATTGTGAGGATAGGCAATACAAATGACCCAGTAGTCTCTCTGACTTACATTAATATGATTTTCTTTTCTCACTCAATGTAATCCCAAATCCGAGAGTATTTTCTGCCTTATTTGTTACAAAATGTTTAAATGAATTAATAATAACAAAAAACCCAAGTGTATTTTGAAGGGAAGACAAGATGTAAAATACTTTTATCCAAAAGATACTTGGGGAAAAAAATCCAATTAATTTAACTGTGAAGGTGGTCTTTAGGGGTTGTACAAGTGTATCTAGGCACATATTCCACAAAAGGAAAAATCTTGCATGACTTCAAATTGTGGTTAACCAGTAGTCATAAATGTGTAAAGCTTTCAGTTGGAAAATATACCTTTAGTTTGAAATATGACCTCCCATTTCCTCCCACAAAGTGACAGTACTGGCTGCACAACAGTGACTTGTACATTTTGTAGGAAAAAGAACACTGCGGGCAAGAAGTGTTTTATGCTCATGAGTCCAAAGGTTCATTCACAAAGTACCATAGAACTTTTTTAAACAAAACAAGCTTAATCCCAAGTTCTTGTGCTTTGAAAAGCAGGAACAACTGCAGACCATAGAAGAGGGATTTAAAATGTTATTGTGCTTGTGATGGCTGGGGAATTAAATTTGTGGCACTCTGTCACTCTTGTGGATTCTGTGGGTATAGAGTGATTCAACCCTTCAGTTCTCCTTGAAAAAGAATTTGACATTTAGGGGATTGTCCAGTTTATTCATTCAATCAAGTCGTGAAAATAAACAACTGACATTAGGAAACAAAACAGAAGAAAATTACAGTTTGTCAAAAGTCTTGAGTTACAATTTCCAACACAGATGCATCTAGCTCATAAACACAGTCCATCAAGAGCAATAATGACCACTTAATTCATAGAAGACAGAGCATCCTATTATAATGGTCTTGTAAAACTGCAAAAAGCACCTGCACTTGTTTTGTGTCAGTTAAGTTGTGTGTGTTTGGTTGAGCATAGCATCTGAATGTTCCTTTTGATTAAGAATGGTGTGTCTACTGAAGGCTTTTTTTAAAAACTGAGATCAAAAGAGCCACTTTGATCTTGTTCTAAGTGCTACCACAGATTCTGTTTGTGCACTGCTGATTGAATCCCAAATTCATTAAAAACAAAATAATTACACCTTATCATTAGCTGTGTGGCTTTATCAAAATTTGCCTACAGAGGTGGTTGCATTTTCAGAAATATGATAAGATGTTGTGGGCTGGTCAGTAGGTGCTCTGTGATGATAATAAACCTCAGGACCTCAAAACAAAAAACACAGAATGATAACACTTATTACAGGCCTTATTTCTTGTTGGGGTTTTGTCTTGAAGGGGTATACAAGACAAACTGCTTTGATAATTGCATGAATAACTTATCCTTGAAGATTTCCTTTAGTTAATGTTTCTAACATAATCAAAAGAGGAAAGAGGGAACTCGGAAATATATAAAACCGTATATATGAAACCTCACATATGAAATATACGAAACCTTATTATATCCCCAAGCATTTCACATCCTGTTGATCTCTGCGCATATGGCATAAATGTGAAATGACAAATGATCATTTTTCCTAAGTGATGTTGATTGAAGGAGGAACAGCCATCCTTTCTTCCAATATACCAGGGAATTTTTAACATTCATCTGAACTATTGGACCTGGTAGTTTCCATTCGTCTGAAAGATAACATCTCCAATATTGTTGCCTCAACATTGCACTGATGTGCTAGTCTAAATTGTGAACTGATGTCATGGAGAGAGATTCAGCTCCGTGTTCTTTTGACACGGAAGTGAACATGTTACCAACGGAAACAAGCAACTACTTTTACTAAAAGAATGAATTTGCAATTATGCTCCTGCTATGTGTGGAAGCTTATAGGTGTCTAATGATGTAGGCTAAGGGGAAATTTGCGGCAGAATTGAACGAGAGGTCCAGTGAGGCTGATCTTGACATCAGAAGCACCTCACGTTTTCTTTGATGCTTTCCACAAACAACATGAGTTTGCCACTAGGCAGCAGCAATTTGTCAATTAAGGGGCATTGTTAAAAGCCTTGTTGATGGTCCAACTAAATCCATTAATATTCAGATTTCTATCTTACCAAATTCATCAAGCAAACCAGATGTGGAGAGAACTCAGCATGGAAACCAGAACAGGTACGTGATGAATTCACCCCATCCCTTGTTCCAGAGGACCTTTGTGTTAGAGAGCGGGCTCCATCTCAGGGCACACTTCATGGGCAGCAGCCACCATACCTCACATCCATGGATCTTTGCATCTGCTATCTGCCAGCCCCTAAGAACCTTTATGATTCATTTGCAATACATGATGCTTCTGGACTTCAATGCTTCACCTTGGGCCATAACTATCATTATAATGCTGCTGAAAGGATGCTGTATGCCTGTGGACACACACCCAGCTTATGGAGTGGACTAGGCTGCATTGCTGCATTCTTTGATTGCTGTCACAGGACACAATCAATCTGAGCCTACATGGATGCTGACAGCATCCCTGCCTTGCATTGCCTTGCCACGCCTTTTTCCATGTGACCTCAGTCAGTAATACCAGTCTCGTATATCTTTTTTTTGCCTTTCCTTTGTGTCTGCACTAAATGGAAAGAAATGTGTCAGAAAGTCAAGTCAAGGGGAGATAACATTTGTTCAAGGGGTTCCAGGTACAGTCAGTCAATGGCAGTCTCCAATACCAGTGCAGGGACTCAGAACTGGTTAGTCAAACACTCATGATGGTCAGAGCCAAAACGCTCTCCACATAACAGGTGAGGAGCTGAATGTTGGGAAGACCATCAGCCATCTTCACTCTTTCTGCCCTATTGGGGTCTATTTTCCTCTTGGTATGATACAGAGTGGCAGATATTAAGGAAATGGAAGTGGCTGGCACAGCCATTATTTTTGATGAGTTGTCTCGAAAAGTTGAGTAGGCAGTGCTAGTGGCATGCAGGTTTAGTGGTGTCGGGATTGGGGTGGGTGTCAGCAAGCGAGGGAACATATTGCAGGCATTGAGAGTGTGAGATATGAGAGAGAAAATGATGGCAAAATGGAGAAAGTCATTGACCATATTCCTACATCGCTGTGTATTCCTTCGGATGCTGCTTTAATCAGGGTGGCAACTTTGGACCGGGCTGTCATGGTCTGGTGTCATGGCCTCCGCTGCTGGTCCTGAGGGAACTGCGTCATTGACTTCCATGACGTGCCTGTAAATAGGTGGGGTAGTGCAGATGCAGATGTCCCCCTGTCTGTAATGTCCAGGGCAAATATCAGGAACCATATACAGCAGCCCCAGACCGTCAGTGCCTATCCTGGTGCACAATGGGCTTTTAAAGATGAAGTGGGTGCAAGAGATGCCAGGGAATTCAGGGACTAGAATTGGGCAAATTTAGTAAGAATCAATAAGAAACCTCACCAGGCCTCACAGCAGAAATCCTTCAAAGAGCTCAACACACCTCAGACTTAGCCAAAACTGTGTAAAATTCAGCCCACTATAAGAGAATAGCTTTCAAGATGGCAGTAAACTTAGAATAGGTCCTCTCCTTAAACAGGGATGAGAGACAATCAGCGTCACATGAAAAGATATGAAATGTTAGCATGTTGCAATCTGAAAAACATGTATCCTATTTTTCACAATATACCAAAAATACCTTTAAAGCTTAGATCTTTACACATGCTAAATTAACATTATTGGAGATAGAAGTCGTAAATTCAAGAATCCATTTCCCCTAATACATAACTATAAACTAAGCAAAGCCATTTTCCCTAAAACATGCTTATTCTGCTTGGCAAATTCGCCTTTCTTTAAATTAATAAAATTAAAGCATGCAACATTTTCGCAGGGAAAAGAAAAATCAAAGGTTTGTCCAACCACTCCTAGATAGTCTAATATCCTTTAATTTGTTTGGATTTGTAAGTGAAGATTTTATATCATTTTAATTATTATTGATAAATAACACAGAGATTGTGGGATTAAAGAGGGGAGAAGTGTGAAAGAGAGTTAAAATGATAACCTTATTTGTCAAAAGTTAAAGTATTTTTGTTATCTTGGTAATAAAGTATCATTACATTCAAAGTATTGTTTGTCTGTTTCATATAATAACTGCCATGGTTAACCTTAAATTAAGTTGGTTCAAATAAAAATTATTAAACACAATTTAATTTCTTCCAGATTGAATTTTCAATCTTTCAAAGGCTAAGAACAGAATTAGTGATATGGATAACATTTGGAAACTTTTTTAAAAAAACAAGCCGTAAAGTTCAAGTAAAGCGTGCTTGTAGAAGCACATTGATACTGGGTGCAAGTTTACATTTGAGCCCTCAAAAATCCCTCCTAAAATAGGGTTTGACTTATACACCAAGTAATGTCAAGAAGTGTGGCACTGGAAAAGCACAGCAGACCAGGCAGCACCCAGGCAGCAGGAGAGTCAACGTTTCAGGCATAAGCCCATCATCAGGAATGTAGTGGAGGGAGGGAGCTGAGAGATAAATAAAGGGGTGGGGCTGGGGGAAGGTAGCTGGAAAGGCGATAGGCAGATGCAGGTCGAGGGTAATTGTGATAGGTCGGTGAAGCGGATAGGTGGTAAGGAAGATGGACAGGTCAAAAGGGTGGTGCTGAATTGGAGGGTTGGGGGTGGGGAGATTTGGACACTAATGAAGTCAATGTCGATGTTGATGCTGTATGGTTGAAGGGTCCCAAGGCAGAAGATGAGGCTTTCCAAAAGAGAACCATTAACGTAGCTGTGAGTGGTTCCCTTTTTGAAATGTTGTCAGCATGCAATGCAAAAAGTGAGCATATCTTAAATTCCCAGACATCTTTACAACACAGTATCTCCAACCAGTTTGATCTCTTGCATCTGGTTATAACGTATTGATAAGTAAGCCATGTATACATGTGGTGAAACATTGGAAAATGCACGTATACTGTGTTGTAGCTGAAAAGGAATGGTGGATATAATTCCAAATCAGGATGACAGATGACTTGGAAGAGATTTTATAGGTGGTAGTATTCCCATCTATCTGCTGGTCCTGTTCTTCTAGATGCTAGAAATCGTGGGTTTGGAAGGTGCTGTCAAAGGACCGCTAGTGAGTTGCTGCTTTCCATCTTGTAGATGGTACACACTGTTGCCACTGTGCAGAGTGATGGAGGGACTGAACATTGAAGATGATGGCTGGGTTGTCAATCAAGCAGGCTGCATTGCTCTATATACTGTTGTCCTTGTTCAGTGTTATCCAGCCAACCAGTTTAAAGTCTCAGCTGAAAGACTACACATTCAACAGTACCACATTCCCTCAGTACTTTATCGGAGTGACATCCTAGACTTACTGCTCAATGCTTTCATGGGACTGAACCCACCATGCAGTGCCTTAGAGGTGAGAGAGTTATCTAATGAGCCATACCTGTCATGGCTAAGATGATGAACAATGCTATACAAATTACAATCTTCCTTTACAGTCAGCAGACTGTATTTTGTTCAAGGCTATGTTTGAATTTAGAATTAATCTGATTGTCAGTATCAGAGCAGTAGGTGCCTTTGTGTATTCAACTCCAAATTTCTTTTAGTGATTATAAGTAGAGATTATAAGTAGAGCTCTGATACTTGAAAATATGTTGCTGATTAAAGTTAAACAATTGGTGAGGAATAATAATTGATTAACGTAACCATACTAGGAGATTGCGCTCAATATTTGCTTGCAACTGCCATTGATTTTTAGGCAATTTTTATTGCATTAATTCACAAATATGGTGAACACACAATAAAGGGTTCAGATAATGTCATAAACTGCAAGATTAATTAATAATTAGTAAGATACCACTTTATTCACTATGTTGTAAAAGAGTTAACACTTGAAGAAACACATTAAAAGCTTTAGAAATTCATCTCTTGCATGTGCTTTCTAAGAAAGAAAGAGATTTATTGAGTTGTTACATTACATGAAAGCCAGCTTCCCCGGTTCTGGTGTGATATTGGTAGTTTGGCAAATCCATTCCATTCCAATGAAATGTTTGATTGTATTAACCTACGAATAACACCATGATTTATATTTGCATAAATATGACCATTTCCTACAACAACATCAACCTGTGCAACATTTGCTACGTAGCACAGTTGTGAGCTGTAACAGAACAGTCACAAATCCATCTCTTCAGTGCTCACAATAAATCAGTTTGGTCATCCCACGTGTGGATCTTCCATGGTGGATCCAAAGTTATTATGCAGTCAGGAACTTATGGAAGATATCTATTCATGGTTTGCTTGTACATAGTTTCTCTAAACCAGGTGCAAATTACAAATGCAGTCTTTCTTGGACTAGAGCATAGTCTTCTGTGCAGTACAACAATTTTGAACTTTGGTATAGGTGCTCAACAATTATTCTGTCCTTTTTATCCTTCCCCCTCCTCCAACTCCAGACACATATATAGCATTGTCAGTATTATTGTTCATGCTCTAAGCCAAAAAGAAAGCTTCTTTCAAGTTTCCTTATTTCAGAAAGAAACAAATAGTTCCATTAAATCCTACTGCTTTTTTTCTCTCCTCTTCTGTCTATTGTGGCTGAAGGGTTTTCTTTTTCTCTACAGAAGTCCTACAGTTATATTGGTGAAGAGGTGCTGCAAATGGTCCCAAGAAAACATGTATTTACAACAGTAAATGCTCTGTTGCTTACGCAAGCTTTATGCAGAGAAAATAGCTCTGTATGTGAGATCCATGATTTAAAAAAAGAAAATGTGCATTTTTATTTGCAGCATCAAATGGCAAGACTTGGTAATGATGCACAATTCAGGGCATGTGGGCACAAGCTGATGGCTAGGGCACCATCATGGGTAGAAAGTGTGCTGAGAGATGTTTTCTCCTTGTTTTATGTCCCCGGCGAGGGGACCCTTTCCCATTTAATGAGATGAACATTTGCCGCCCCTTGTGCTTCCACTTCAGAGAGGCATAGGTATTGTAACCATTCTCTTCTATCCTTTCCTTAAACTTACAATTGTTGTTGTATTCTTCCTAGAAAAGGAACAAAAAGACAATCAACAGTTAAAGGACATTATCAAGCAATGATTTTTATCTTTTTATTTCACTTTTCTTACTTTATGGTTTCTTCATTTACCACCATCTCCAAAATACACATCTACACTACCCAGGGAGAGAAGCTTGCAAACCTCATCCCAGCATGGTACCAATGGAACTCTATAACTAACTGCTAGAAAGTGCAATGCAATGGTCCAATGTGACTATAAGGAGGAAAATCTTTTCAATAATGAGCCAGCAGGAATATAATGCCAGGGCTCAAATAACAGGACAGCTTAGAGATAATTCGTTTATACAGAAGATGCTTGATTATGTGTGACAAAGAATTCCACAATCTTTAGAGTAGAATTCATAACTTCTTTAAAAAGGGGATATAGACACCTGGCTTAAGAATGCAAATGCCTATGAGCATGGTCAAGGGAGTGGGAAAAGACTCAGTAATTTGTGAACATTTATGGAGAAAAATACCAGAATAAATCTAATGGGCCAATTGCCTGTTTCTGTGCTTCAACCACCGACAATTTGAAAAGCATTCACATTTATCCTTCAGCGAGTAAATTTGATGAGTATGCCATTTTAGTGGCAGAGTGGGTAAAGAGGCAGGCGGTATGTATGAAAAGTTCCTTTGTTGCATCCATCACCTGTACTTCCATTCAGATTAGGAGAATACTTTATGATTCTGTGCATACAAGTATAGGCTATTTGGCCTGATCTGCCATTCAATATGATCATGGTTCATCATCCAACTCAGTACCCTGCTCGAGCTTCCTCCTCATAGTCTTTGATCCCCTTAGCTCTAAGAACCATATCTAACTTCTCCTTGAAAACACTCAATGTTTTGACATCAACCATTTTCTGTGGCAGATAATTCCACAGGGTTACCACTTCCTAGATGAAGAAATTTCTTCTCATCTCCAATCCTAATTTGCCCACCCCTATAGTTTGTAAGCAAGATTATTTCAATCCTATTTCCAAAGAAGAATCACTGGACTCTATTTCTCTCTCCACAGACATTACCAGACCTGCTGAATTTCTCCAGCACTTTCTGTTTTTATTTCAGATCTCCAACATCTGCAGTATTTTGCTGTTATCTCAATCCCAATCAGAGACAGCAAACATGTAGTAGGATGGATTGTTGG
This sequence comes from Chiloscyllium plagiosum, assembly GCF_004010195.1. Taxonomy (NCBI): domain Eukaryota; kingdom Metazoa; phylum Chordata; class Chondrichthyes; order Orectolobiformes; family Hemiscylliidae; genus Chiloscyllium; species Chiloscyllium plagiosum. Next base: position 29,628,326 of record NC_057740.1, read on the forward strand.
AAGTTTTTTTATGTGTAAAAGAAATGTTTTGCTATTTGAATTCAGCATTTTATTATGAATTACTGTGAGTAATGTTTGGTTTCTATCTTTACTGCCAACGTTTCCTTTCTCATTTGTCTCCACAAAAGGAGATTGTAACCAGCTCGGAACGGGAGCTCATTGCAGACTTTTTCAAAGTATAAAGCAAGTTAGTCAAATATGAATTGTGCCATCTCCCCCTCACATTTACATGGTGGGTTTCACTCTATTTATCTGCCTACTTCAAGACCCTTCCCCCCACGAGCAAAACAGAAGATTGAAAGTTGGAATGGCTGCTCAGTTCTCCAAGTCTGTGATGTAGTCTTCAGCAAAACCTTTAATCTGTAAATCATTAGCAACGACTGATTCATTTCAGTGTAGCTCGTTGACAGAATTTTCTATTCCTAACATTTAAGAGACATTGATCTGTCTGCTCCATCATTTTTCATTGCATTTCAGCCAAGAGACACTGAACTTCAGTTGACCTGGCTGATAAAAGGTCAATGACCTGAAGGTTTCAGCCAATTGCGCTACAGTTGACATCATTGTCTGGAGCAAAGTGCAAGATAGTGGTGCGAGAAAAGCTGCAACTTGGAAACTTGAGGATTACAGGATTGAGATTCAAAGTGTTGAGTTATCAAACTCATCTTTGCAGGTTCCAAAAGGTCAGCTCACAGTATGCAGATTGTAAGGAGCACTGAACTGCAAGTAGTTTTCATCAAAATTACAATTATTGCATTCCATTGGTCTGACTGACACTGCAAGGCAGTAAGAAGGCCATGTTCCTTCCCACATTATAACTCACTAATTCACAGTCTTAGACTATAAAACATTTAACTGATGATTCCAGGAGTCAGCAAGTACATCAATGCCCAGGTCACCGGTTTTACCTGCTCCATTGTGAGGTTGAATTGCAATTTTCAGCTGAATCATAAATCATTCTACTTTATGCAGCATCTCTTCATTCTGTCTATGTATGCACACACATATCACATAATAGTTAGAGAACAGAAGCCTGATCTACCAAACCCAAATTAATTGTCCACACAGGAGTCTTCTCCTCCATTTTTTTAATCTGCATCTGTCAGCATAACTTTCTGTTGCTCTTTCCTCAATTATCTATCTTGCTTTCCCTTCAAATTCATGACATTCCCTTCATATTCATGATATAATATTTTGAATAATATAGTTTGTTTACATACTTAAAAAACCTCAAGTGTTTAGTAACACTGCAAAACATAATTTATGTTGCAGAATTGACTAACTCAAAGGAGATTTTAAGATATTTTAGAAGCTTAAAGGTTAAACTTTCAGATTCCTCCCTGAGGAAAATAACACTAACTTAAAGGATGCAGATGCTGCAGTCAAATATTTGTGTTACAGACATTTTCTCATAAAGTCCTCCAAAGGTGTTTTAGATGGTTGACTACCTTTTGGTGCAATCAGGAAGGTACACAGATGTTTACAATGCAAAAAGAGAAACTCCACACAACACTAAAAAGAGATGTTCTGTGGAGAATGGGGTTCAATTATGTTGTTGAACGACAGTGAAAGAAGAATTTCTTCATTTCAGGAGTCTAGTGTCAGCACAGAGTCAAGAATATCTCAAAAGAAGGTGACAGTTCTTCTGGTGATATATTTAACATCAATGGGACTGTAATTTGCCCAGTACAGTGCCTTATAACTGGGAGAAGTTCACTTTGTAGCTGGCTGCATAATTCCTGGTTTGGCTGCTGAGGCTGCTCACCTGAGATGGGAAGCATTCCATTTTGTCAGTGATGAGCGCAAGAAAAGTTGATATCCCAGCTGACCCTGCCCCCACCAAAATTTCCAGTCCAAAATAAAGAAAGACCAATTCACTGGGTAATTAGTGCGGTAAAACAAGTGCTTGTAAAATGTTTCTCAGATGACTCCAGGATAGTCTGGTGTATTGTGTTCCAGACCAAAAGCCGTAACCATGATATAGAAGCATGTGGTGAAATAGGAATTTACTGTGTGTCAGGTTATGAAAGACGATCCAGCTGATGTATTTCCTTTGTGTTTTTTTCCTTTGTTGCCCTTATCAGGGATGCAATTCATGACACTTAATATAGTATCAGTGGCAGGTATCAGAATCCACTCAAATGCAGGTTTGGGTGTGAAGTTCAGCAGAAGGCACTATTTTAACAGCTGCTATGTATTTAGTAAATAAATAATGTGGGCAAGTATAGGCTAATATCCTTGCCCTTTTCAGTTAATAAGTCCACAAAATGTGGGTACATTACTGAAGCAAAGTTACAGCCCAGAAATGACAGAATCATGATCATTTTTCCTATTCTAGAGCAAAAATTGAACATATTACAGAACAAGGTGACACTTTCACAATAACTGGCCAACAGAGAGGGAAAACATAAGGCAGGATGTGTGCTTCTTGCTGAGGGAATGCAGGTCTCCATCTGCCGATTCAGATGGAATGTAAAATGTTCAGGTGTCTGAGCCAATTTTCATCTCTCAGTAAAAACCACAAATATTGGCTTTGTTTGTGAGATTATTTTATTTACAAGACAACATATATTCATCTGCATAAGTGATGACACTTCAAAATGCAAATCAGTGCCCGTGAAGTCTTTGTGATGTTCTTTGAATATAGATAATGCAGAGAAATGCAACGTATTTCTTTCCAATCAGTAGTTAATCAAACATAATGGAAAATGTTTTACTTTGATTCATTTATGGAAAGTGGATCATCCATAAGTGCCCTGGAAAGGTGGTGTTAAGTTGCCTTCTTGAACTGTAATATCCTTGAGATATAGGTTCACCCACAGCACTGATAGGAAGGGAGTTTTGAAATTTTCACCCAGCATCAGTGAAGGAATGGTGATATAGTTCCATGTCAGGAGAGTGTGTCATTTTCAGGAGAACTTGCAGAGTCATAGTGTTCCCGAATGTCTGCTGCCCTTGTCGGTCTAGATAGTGGTTGGGAGTTTGGAAGGTGCTATCAGAGGAGCCTTGGTGAGTTGCTGCAGTGCATCTTGTAGATGGTACATACTACTGCCATGGAGCATTGGTGGTGAAGGGACTGAACATTGAAGGTGGTGGATGGAATGCCAATCAAGCAAGCTGCTTTGTCCTGGATAGTTATGACCTTGTTAAGTGTTGTTGGAGTTGTACCGTCCAGTCATGGAGTGTCTATTCCAAAGCATTCTGATTTGTATCTTGTAAACAAACTTGCAGAGATAGAGGGCAGGCTAGTCACTACAGAATTCCTAGTTGCTAATCGACTCTTGTAGCTAATATATGTATATGGCTGGTCCAATTCAGTCTCTGGTCAGTATTAAGCCAGGATATTGATAGTGGGAAATTCAGCAATGAAAATGTAATTGAGCACAAGGATTAATAATTATAGTTATTACCTGAGAATTCACAGATGTTGCTGAACATTGTTCAACCAACAGTGAACATCCTAATCTGACTTTATGTTGTAACAAAGTTCATTAATGAATCAGCAAAAGATGGGTTAGCCAAGGATGCTACATTGAGGATTTCCTGCAATAATGACCTGGAGCTCAGATGTTGGACCTTCAACAACTCCAACCATTTTCCTTTCTGCCAGGTAATACTCTTACCAGTGGAGAGTTTTCCCCCAATTCCCATTGACTCCATTTTTATTAGATCTCCTTGATGTCATGCTCAGCTAAAAGCTGCCTTAACATTGAGGGCAATTATTCTCCCCTCATCTCAGAGGATCAGATATTTTGTTCATGTTTGGATCAAGATTGTGATAGAAGTCCACAGCTGAGGAAGCCTGGGAGAATGCAAACTGAAAGTGAGCAGGTCATTGCTAAGCTAGTACCACTGGACAGCACTATCGATGCACACTCTTCCACCACTTTGGAGATGATTAATAGAAGACTGCTAGAGCAGCAGTTGACTGAGTTTGATTTGTCCTATTCTTTGTGGACAGTGTATGCCTGGGAAATTTTAAACATTGATGCCAGTGCTGTAACTTCATTGGAACATTCTGGATATTGTTGGGGTTAATTCTAGAGCATAAGCCTTCATTACGGTGGCTAAAGTGTTGATATTTGTTATATATCCCATGGAGTGAACCAACATTAGCTGAGAAATGGCATCTGTTATGCAGTAGAATTATGGTGGCCCATCCAATCAGTACATCTGTCTGAAGATGGAGGAAAATGCTTCAGCATTGATGTGCTGTGCTATCCATCATTGAGTGATCCCACAATGGGAGTATTTGAGGAGGTGTGCTACTTGTTATTTAATTATCCAACACCATTGATGATTAGTTGGCAGGACCGCAGAGCTTCAGTCTTTTGGTCATGGATTCACTTATGTTTCGACATTACATGTTGATTATATTGTTTAGCATGCAAGGTGGCAGGTATTGTAGCTTCACCAGGTTCATGCAATTCAATTTTCGTTATGGAGGGCATTCTCAAAGTATCCACATTGACTCTGCAGTGGTCACTCCTACTGATGCCACCTTGAAGGGATGCATCTGTAATAGATCGGTGAGGCCGAATTCAGGTAGGTTTTATGTTTCTTGGTGGTTCTCTTACCACCTGCCACAGACCTAGTTTTCTTTGAGGACTTGGCCAATTCTGACAGTGGTGGTTCTGCCAAACACCAACTGGTGTTCAATATGGAGAAGTACTGATTCATCATGTGATAATTGGCATGAGGTTTCCTTGTACATCATGAAATGATGCCATGAAATGTCAAGGTGTCTGAAGTCAATGTAGTGGAATTCCAAAGCACTGCATACCACAGTACCACCATTGATCATTGGATGGCCATTCTGACCCTGAGCAAAGGCCTTACACTGCAGTACCAGTAGTGGCCTCTGTTCCTGGTGGTGCTGGTACATCTGAAGAGCTGCCTGTTTCTGATTGGCCGGCAGTTCTCAGGAATGGGATGCTTTGCCTTGAAAGCCTTGTGAACCCCAACATCAGGCAATAGATTGCCAAGATACAATTTAACGCACATCAGAGCTGTTGGAAGTCCACTTGGCAGGGTCGCCACTAGCATGTCACTCAGTGGATGGGTCTGAGTGGCTATTACATTAAGTCTGATGTTTCTAAAGATAAATTGTTGGATTTAGACTTTTAAATATGATGTGAAATTGTGCTACTTGTATAACCTTACCGTGCCATATAGCTTTCCCTTCTTGTTCATGGCTAAATAAAAGCCAGTGTTGACCGCTTTGATTGCGACTACTCCAACATTAACTGACCTGATTTCCATTATACCTGTAAATGAAAGCGAAAATACATTTTAAGAGTTTTATTTTCTCCCTATGTCTGATAAGCTCAAATTGTTGCATGGGGATATCACTGTCCCAATGGTTCTATGTAGTTTTACATTCACACTCAGAACAATTGTGCAACAGTTCATGTTGCATTTTCTTCACTTCTAATAGAACTTGAGTACTTTACATAGTGAAGTAACAGTGTGGGTTTTTCCAGTTGCTTTTAAACATAGACTGTCCTTTTTTAAAATTTACATGCATTATTCTGTTCTGTTTTCAGGATCTAATTAATAATAAACATTGCCCGTTCAGAAAAATCTGCAAACTTAAGCCTTAATTATCTGACTAAGAGAGAAAAGAGGAACCTTGCTTTCATACTTTTTGATTGACTTCCTAAACATCATTACTGAAAATCAATTGGAAATAATTTCTGTGGCAAAGAGTAAGATGTGGCATTGTTCTATGGATCACATGCAAGTTTTGTAGCACAGATTCTGAGGTCTGTTTCCAGATGTGCATTGTTAGGTATAGGAAAAAACTAAACCTTCCATCTTAGTTTGAATAAATGAGGCTCTGTACTGAAAGATTGTCTTCCATTTTAAAAAAAAGTTAAGACCAAATGAAAACACAGTAAAAAAAACTAGTTTGGAAATATGTGCACTGGCCCAAACTGGAGCTCCCTGTATGGGTATAGAGTCAACTAAGATCAGATTGCATCATTTCCAAGTTGTACTGTTTTTTTTCCTTCTAGGAGTTCAACAGGAACCCTCAAACAAAACTGTAACCAAAGTGATAACAGGGCAAAATGATGAGAGCCCTGTAAGGATGGATGGAAGTGGTCTCTGCATATTTAGTGTTACTGCTGCAAAGGGCAATTGGAACTTGACTTTAAAACTGAGAGTGAGAGGCAAGATGGGCTGAAAGGCTCATAGACTCATTGAGAAGCCCTGGGAAGCACTTCTGCTCTTCCTAACTCACAATAATTCTCTCGGTAAATATTTTCTTAAACATACTGTGGCCACTTCTGGCCACTCCATGACTTTGCCAGGGTTTGGCCATTGGTAAGCCCCAAAATTTCAAACATTATGATACCACCATTTCTATGTAAATTAAGCCCAAATTGTGGGGTTTACAGTTTTATTAGATGGAATAAAATGGTGTAGCTGGAACACTGCAGGAACGGTGCAAGATCCTCTACTCACTCTTACCCTTAATTTCCTCCTCACTCTCCACTGCACCATTCCCACTTTGTGGAAAGGTGTATAGTGTGGGGTTAAATCTCATTGAATGGAGCTCAATTTGTTTCTATGATAATCTCTCAGGCAATTATTTACAAAAAGATAAATTTGCCTCTTCAATCAAATTGTTTCAGATTTAATGACCGAAAGATGACAGCTATGAAATCAGGCTCACCATTTTTCATGTGGAATGGAAAATGGTTCTTGGGCCTGTAGCAGATGGATGTGTCTGTGAAGCTGTCAGGTTAAGTTTAACCTCTGATATTGTTCAGATTAATGCTGAGTCAGACAGAAGTTACAGTTTAATTTGCAGTTACAACAATCCTCAGCTTTGAAGTATCCAAATAGATGGTATCTTATAATACCAACAAGAGTGACATAGTGTTCCATTAAAAAAAGAAAAAATTAATCATTGGGTGAAGAATACATTATTAACAGCAAATCCTGTTATCCATTACAAGGGATAAACAAATGGTCATCCAGTTCTCTGAGAACTGTGAACAAAATCACAGAATACATTTCCCAAAACAACCAGGATCTTGCTCCAGTGTTGACAGTGGCTCTAAAGCAAACATTGCAAGCTGAACAAGTTTTTCCTACTGTGTAAAATCACTCCAAATTGTAATATAACAAGTTAGGTCCAATTGTGTTATATAAGGAGACAAACTGTACATTACCTTAGGAAGCAATGCAATATCACATGATTTTGCTCTCTCTTGCATCCCTTTGGCAAGACAAATTCACAGTAAGGTATACCAATACAAAGTTAATGTTTTCCTCATCCCTCAGCAGACTCTGTGTAAATATTCTTTGGCAGTGCATCAAGACCAAGAATATTATAAAGTTAAAAATCACATAACTCCAGGTTATAGTCCAACAGGTTTATTTGGAAGCACTAGCTTTCTGAGCGCTGCTCCTTCATCAAGTAGCTGGTGTTGTATGATTTTTAACTTTGTCTATCCCAGTCCAATACCGGCACCTTCACATCAAGAATATTGTACAACACAGAGGGAAATACCAGTAAATCCAAGACTTGGAAATGAACCTATTGGATGAATTGCACCTTCTCTTGAAGTATACAAGATGAGTCGGACTAGAATGTGTCATTTGCCAATTTTATTGTTTCTTCTTTCTGGGCAAATGTCATTAAAAATTCACTGACACTGTCTGACCTGCTGAGTTTCACTAATTCTTTTGTACTTGTTTCAGATTTCCAGCACCTGCTTTTGTATTAGTTACTTGCTTCAATTCATTTCCAAGTTAGTGGGTGCCCAGGAAAAATAATCCTACATTGGTTTCATAGCTACTTTTGCATGTATGGCATATGTGGGAGCTTTTTAAAAAACAAAACTTATTCTTTTGGAAAACCCAGTATAATGTAGAAATTACAGAATTGATCTGAAGTTATCTTGCATCTGTTAGTGTGGATCTCTAGTTTGGACCAGTACCATTATTTCCAAGTTTCACTGGTCTTATTTTTTCTGGCATTGTTGGCAGAGCCAACATTGATTGTTTATCTCTAATTGCCCCTAAATTGAATGGCTTCCTAGGCAATTTCAGAAAGCAATGAAGAGGCACCAACTTGAATTCAGCGGCACCTATGTCAGTCACATTGGGTAAAAGCAGATTTCCTTCTCTAAAAAGGCATCGTGAATCACATAGGTTCTGACATTAATCATTGACAGTTTAATGATCACCATTACTGAGACTAGCTTTTAATTTCAGATTTTATTTAATGAATTTAAATGGCATGTTGGGGCTTTAAATCATTAATCTGAATTTTCAGATAACTAGTCCCGTGGTATAATCACTATGCCACCTTTCTCTGTCTAGTAGATGGTGGGGATGTTATTTGTATCTGGTATTTCAGTCTCCATCACTGGCCACCCTAGTTTCAGTTCACAATGAGTACTTCCTGAAGCACAGCTCACTGTGGTTTCAATGGTTATCCATTAGTCATGTGCAAACCTTGATAGTGAACGCTGACAGCCTATTCGATGACAGAAACAGCCCATACAATTCTGACCTCACCAGGCATCCCATTACTGCACTCCCAGCAAAGGCTTCTAGATTGGAAAGACAACTTTAGCTGATCTTGTCCTCCATAGTCCAGCAATAAGGAGGACAGTTGTAGCTACATTACAGTTACCTGTGTTGACATTGAGGAGCTCAATGCAGATCATGGGTTGACACCAGAAATTTTCTGCTCTGTAAAGCTGCCGAGCCCACACTGTTTCATATTTCTGAGCTACTGAGGGAAGTTACAGTTCTTACATGTGAAATATCATCAGATTACATGGCATGGCAACAGAAACAGGTCAGTTGATTCAACCACAATGACAATAGCAATTAGGGTGTGCAAATGTACCTAAAGAAATCCCATGGAAGGAAGGATTGAATGGCTAAGGCTCTGACATTTGCACTTTTGCAGCTCATTCATGGGTAGGATGGAGGTGGTTGGTGTCCAATATTTTGCACCTTCACTATAGGACATTACATTAGCTCTTTGATGATCTGCCAGTCTTTATGGTTGTGACAGATGTCAATCACTCACTGGTGATTTAGCAGAATAGCTGTTGATCATGAACATCTAGGAAACCTCTTTAACCTATCTCCAAATGGCCGGCCTAACGTCACTGGCAGGTAATCATCCTCACTGTGAATTAGCCTCCAAAACCATCCCATTGAAGTAACATGTCAGGCAACTGGTATGCCATCCTGCTGCATGAATTTGTTCAATTGCCCATCTTCTAACCCATGCAAATCTCCAGCCCAGTGGTTAAGTAGCCTCCTAGATTCAAAGTCAGAAGTCACAGGATTGAATATATTTTTTGGATCAAAGCAATTGCAATGCACAACCATAGCAAAGATGATCAGAGGTATCAGTTGCTATGATTGCACCAGTCAGGATGGTGTCAGACTCAATGTGAAATTTTAAAATCAGATAATCACTCCTACAAAGAGCACAATCCATTTGCAAGAAGATGTGTTTGTTAATTTCAGTGTATCATTAAGTGAAAAATTGTCAGAACATTTTATCTCAACTGAAACGTACAATTATCTACCAGCTGATATCTTACTATTGAAAACATGAGGGCTGCAGGAGCTTAAGTCGCTACACCCAAGGAAGTAACTCAAGAGGGAAGTTATGTATATTTATATGAAAAATAATTGACTGTTTGTAATATAAAAGAACCAGCATCAAAACAAACTTGGTTTCCAAAACTAACTGGAGGCGAAGACATGCCACTTTCATAATCTGATGACCTATCATCACCTTGTTATGCATTTTTAAGTTGTATTTCCTTGCAACTGTCAATGTGTTGAGTCTTCTGGTATCTACAATCTTGTTGCTACGGGCTAGATGATGCTATTTTATATGTCACTTTCCTAAAGCAATCAAACCTGAAAAGGTTCGCGTGTCAGGCTGTGACATTACTCATCACCCAGAATTTCCAATGAATTCCAATAATGTAATTTGAACCAAGATTGGTAAAGTGTAAAATCAGACATTCTGTAACCAGAGATTGGGATTCAAGGCACTTTTCAGACAAAGCTGGAAGAATTCTACTCTGAATATAATGCATACTAAATTTAACAGCGTGCATCAATGTGAGACTGTCTCAGAGCATTTAGTTATGAACTTATGAGTGCTCATGGATTATAGATTGAAACAAAGGCTTTAGGAAAGTTTTGAGAAGTGAGGTACTCCCATCTATACAACCAGGAGACCGATTGATGTCTCTCATGGCCTTGAGAGTGTAGATTCACAACAATAGGGCTATATTTAGGGTTACTGTGTAATGTTGAGGACAAGTCAGCAATCTCAGGCTGGCAATATATTAGTAAAAGCTGCCTTCACATATTGAATAGATTCAACATGAAAAGATTTGAAAATTTCAGGTTTTGATCAGTTGACAAATGAAGCAAATGACCATTGATTCTAAGCATTTTTTGTTTGCACTTTCTGCACTAGCTGTGGGTTAGTGTTGTGCACCACTGTAATGAAGTCAATATGAAGTCAAACACTGCTGCCTGGAACTCATCTGGCAGCCCTGGAATTATTAAAGAAACAGTAAGGAGGAGAAATAATATGATTATTTTTACAAGTATCATATCGAAAAGAGCACCATGGAAAAGCTTCAACTGGCATTGGAAAGGAGAGGGAACTGACTGAAATAGTCAGAATTTTTAATGCTTCGTAAATCACTGTGAAGGATATCGCTTTATTGGTGCGATGGCCTGCACCCAATTTCAGAGGCCAGCATTTCAACATGAGACACCGGGCAAATGGTGCTTGCAGCAGTTCTCTCAATCAGCTAACCAAACTTGAGCATATGAACTATAATAGCAATGGGCAAAAATAAACACTGAGGGACCTTATTTAAATGAGTTGGACTGAATGCGAAGTTTTATTGTAAGCAAAGCAAGCAAGTAGTTTTGCATGATCCCAAGGCCAAGCTTCCAGCTTTGAATGCTGGCCTACAGCCCTCTGAAACACAGAGATGAGTTCTATTTGTTTGGACATGGAGAGAGAACATAATGCTGCAGGGATGGAATAGTCCTTGCCACAATAATTGTTGCAGCAATAATTTTGAAAATGGACCCAAAAAACAATCATGACTGATGAAGACAGGTAATTTTAATATTCCTCTCCAGTATTTATTACTGTTTCTGAGAAGAATCATTGAAAAATATCATCATTAATTTACACTACTCATAACTGTAAGGATGGAATTTCAATTCATGAAATAATATGTTTCATCTCAGCGATTAAAGGAAAAATGTGGGTTTGGTAGTGTAGCTGACGTAAAAGTGTCAAGACACTAGCTTTTAACTATTTTAACCATTTCTTTCTCTCCCTTTACCATCTGGAAGCATTGTTTGTTACTGAGGATCTGTTAGAAGTTTGTATCATCTGATGTCATGGCCAAGTGATTATTCTTCTTAAACGACAATTGTTAAAGGCTATTCAGATGCTGTAGATTTGTTAAGGATGTACCAGCCGTATTTAATCTGCCCTCCTGTAACATACACACACAGCTACAAGCATTGCTGCTTAGCAGTTCGCAATGGGAAAATTGGTTTACTTTCCACCTTATTATCCAGTAGGATCTGCAAATGCAACCCAGACTAGGAATAGAGTCTTGAGTTATCTGGTCTGGGTGGCTTATTTATGTCTTTCCAACACATTTTATGCTGGAGTAGAGAAATTGTCTTAACAGAATTGCTCTTGAGCTTTCAGCTTTGTTCACACTCTAAGAATAATTACCAGGCACCAACTGCCCACAGAGAGGAGTAGAACAAAAATTGTTCAGTGAACGTTGGCTAGGGCAGATTGCCCAGTTGGTGTAGTTTTGACGCTCAGCAGTGTCCACTGGAGGCTTTGTTTAGGTAATTATGAATCTTCAGTGACTGATTTTCAGACTGTTTAAGTGAATAGTTGCCAAATAAGATGCTGCAAACCTGTGATTTTCCACAAATGCCACTGCTGATTGGAAATCAGCTCTATAGTTCACCTACAATTGCATGGCCGCAGTGAAATTTAACATGTCTTGTGTGAATGCAGGGTACCTAGAGGTAGCCTTCAAACTCATTGTTGTGTAACAATAAACAATGCATTGTAAATTAATGATTTTGGCTACAAAGTAAGATGACCCTGATAAGATTATTGTGTGCAATTCATAATGAATGTTTCTAAATTATGTTAGGATAACAGCCTGGCATAATCATAACAGTTTAGCATTTGCATTCTGATTATTATCATTCTTTTGCCTATAAGCACTGCTTCCATGAAACTCCATAGCTCTATCACCTCATATAAATAAAAGTAAAAAGAATTTCCTTCTGTCACTCTATTTTAGTATCATAAACATAGCGGATAAATTTTGTCTGCGCCTCATTTCCACCCAAACTTATGATAGCAATCTGCAAGAACATGTTTACAATCTCATTAGAAATAACGATTGGAGCAATTATCCTCGCTATGTTTTTTTGATATTGATAATGCAAAGGAACCAGAGGAAATCTTCCTGCAATAAAGAAGTCAGTACTGTAACTTAATTGCTGCCAGCCATCTGTCTCTGGTGCATGTTACACTTCCATTATTGCCAGGGCCACTCTCTGACCACAAATGAATAGGTTTAATTCCATTTTATTACCTTGGATTCCAGGATTTCATTTTGTGGTTTCAGGAATCACATTTTGTAATTTTGCCAATCTATAATAACGCTCAACCATTTACAGTGGCTGAAAGTAAGTCAAATTCTGTTTGTGTTATAATAGGCTATGGATATTGTGTGGCTTTTTTCTGATGTCCTTGGGATTGTACTCCATGATCCTTTTCTCATAGATCAGTGATGGTGATTAGTAATAATGTAATTAAGTAAAGTTATCACCCACATTTTGTTCAGAGAATTTCCAAATTTCAAAGCTTTATTCTGAAATAGCTATCTCACTCCTGTATAATTGAAAATAAAGTCTAAACTGTATTTAGTTATAAAATAAATCTTTAAAAATATTTCAAACCTTGTCTTCTAGTTACTGTATATGTGAAATACTTAAGTCTTTCAACTCCATTTCTCTCTGATGCTCTTCAGCTGTTTAACGATGGAATACAAAGACACTTTAGGACTCTTTGTGAGGATGCATTTAGGCTTGCGGTGTGCTGAGAAGAAACTAGTTAAATGTTCTGGGCTTTGAAATAAAAGCTGTAACATGTTCGAAACATAAGAGTGACTCCGCTTCAACCAAAAGGAAACAGGCCTTGTGGAAAAAAAAGACTGGGTATAAGATCAATCAACCATCTCTGACCTGATGGCCTGACAGGGCCTTTTGTCAGGTTTAAAATACTGTGTGGTCTATAGAATAAAGCTCTGACAAGGCTCCTTTTTGACCCCAAAGTGCTCACCTGAGAGTGGCTTCAACAATAGCTCCCAGTTATATTCAATGAGCGTACAAAAAAGAGTAAAAGGCTTATTAATTGTACAGATTAAAGGGCAGACCCAAAGTCTTCTAAGGCTTTAGTAAGCTTTTCCTGTGCCGGCCCCATCACCACAGCCCAGCTAGTACAATACTGCATGGGAACTCATCAAATCCCACCATGGCCTTCCTCTGATTGACATACCTTTTCAATTATTTCACAGTTTGCTCAGTTATAAATGGAGAGGGCCTGCTTCTAAGACATCTTTTCATGTTGACTCTGCATTTGTAGCTAATGACCGTGACTAGCACCTTTGATCTGGGACTCTGTGCCCCATGCTGGCTGCACTTGTGTAGGCTTAAGGTCTACCTTCCCATTTCAACACGCCTTTCTCATTCTAGCCCTGTAGTGGTGATCTGTCACAGTTAAATGTGAACAAAAGCTTCTCTTCACCCCTTGGATTTTTCTTTGGGTTGGTTTGGGGGGTTGGGGAGGTGAGCAGCATGGGGAGAGGAAGCTGTCTGCAACAGCAAGCCTAACTTTGTAACCCTTTCTGCACTAGCCCACCCTTTGGAAGCTAAAGTAAGCACTTCTGGCAGAAAAAAAAGTTCCTAACTACTTTACACCAGTGATCATCGAATGGAACTCAAATTTCACATTTTCGCACACAAGAATGACAATAATCTTGATTCACTTTAGCAAAGTGGATAATGTCATTGCAGGCTTTTAAAATGTGCTAGAACATAATGTGGGAAACAATAGCACTTTAAAATTGTACCAATTTACTATCATAACACAGAGTTGAGCAAGAGTCTGCGGCTGCTTTTATTACCACTTCTAAAGGTGTTTTGAGGTGCAATATCCAGAACAAAGAGCAAATGGATACTGCCCCCTTCCCGTGATCTCTTCCGCAGATGTCGCTTTTATCATTTAGCTTTCAGTCCTTAACCATCAGCACTTTGCTTTGAAAAGCTGTGCCTTTAATTCTAAGACATATTTTGATATATCACTGACTGCCTCACAAGTCCATGGTACAACACAGTGACCTGTGTTTTTTTTAGAAAATCTTACACCAAAGAACAATTAGTTACATTTCTATCAGGGTTACTTTGAGCAAATATTTCATTGTGCCTGCTCCTGGGATATGCCAAATTTGCATCATTGCAAAATGTGTAAACCTGGTCTATAAACTTCTGTAGTTTAGGAAATCAGAACTGAATTGCACAATTTTATACCCCGAGCATGTGCCAAGGAGTGGTGCTGTGGAAATAGTATGCCTTTGTTTCATATTGCCTACCTGGGAGTCCACTATTGTGAACTAACTAGTGAAAGGATTACCTTGCTCATTAAGTGTATCGATGTTGGAAATGCCTTTATGCAGATTTACTCCTGTTTTTAGTCTTAGGAAGATCATAAATTCTTCACAGCATTTGGATTTGAGTTTTTATAAGTTTGGAGAAGATTGGAGCATGACCAAATTTCGTCTCATAGCTAGTAATGAAATCTAGTCATAAAACTGCTGTTGCTTACAGTGAACGAGACTGGTGTGACAATTCACCTAACACTCAGTAAGAGGAAGGAACCTGGAGAAAATTGCGGGGAAAGATTTGTTACAGATGGTATCATTAACTGAGAAATGAAACTGAAGTCACTTACCAGAATCAGCTGAACAAGACATGTGGTTACAGATCTAATCTCATTGCTACTTAATTTTTTTTTAATACGTTAATATGGCTTTATGCCAGATGCTTATCTTAATGGATATTCTGGCAAATACTGGACAGTCTAAACTCTATTGTAAAGGCAAAAAAAATTGAAATGTTTTCTTGAAAATGCAATCATTTTCACATTTAGGGAATAGTAAACAATGTAGTGAATATGACATTTAAAGTCTCTCTATATTTGGAATATCCAAGCATTTATCATCACGATTAAACTGCATGTGATCCCAGGTGCCATCGATAAAGTTGGAATCTTCCCAATATTGGAACATATTTCAGATAACAGACAGGAAGAGATTTTGATGTTCTAACTCAGAATTCATCTGCCAATGAAAAAACAGCACTGAGAAATACTCTTCCCAGACTTTACACACATTAAATTTAAACAGCAAGAAACTTAAACGCGAACAGAATTGAATTTACATGCACCTCACGGGTTAGACAATCTGGATTCATAAGCCACATTTGACCTAAAGACAATGATTTAAATAGTATTGGTCAATGTATATGTACTGACACCTTGTTTTTTCTTATCCTGAACTGCTAATGAGCATATTTATTTTAAATATATGGACCTCCCATGGTGCTGCTTACAGTGATTCAGAGAAATTTTTATTGAACACTCACTATCCCTGTTAATTCCTCCCCTCTCCTACCATGCCATTCACCATGGTTTAAAACATCTCCCTCACCTTTAGTTTCCCTTTCCTCCCCAGGCGCTTGTGTTGTTGCCTCTCACGTCTGTGCCTATCTTTGCAGCAGCTCCCTATTTGACTCTCACAATCAGAATTGCAGCCTCTGCTACGGCTCTGAAACAGCCCAAATTGAAGTCACAGATGAAAGTCAGTAATTCTGACCATATTTTACTATCACTGCTTGTTCCCTTCAAAGTCTTTAACAAGATTAACATCACTACGACAAAATCTCTCCTCCTGTGACCAGTTTGATGGTAACCTTGCTTACTTGCATTCTTTCCAATCCAATCATAGAATACCTACAGTGTGGAAACAGGCCCTTCGGCCCAACAAGTCCACACTGACCCTCCAAAGACTAACCCACCCAAACTCATTCCCTATTACATTACATTTACTCCTGACTAATGCGCCTAACCTACACATCCCTGAACACTATGGGCAATTTCACCTAACCTGCACATCTTTGGATTATGGGAGGAAACTGAAGCACTCAGAGGGAATGTACACAGATCTGGGGAGAATGTAAAACGTTCACACAGACAATCACCCGAGGCTGGAATCAAACCTCAGCCTCTGGTGCTGTGAGGCAGCGGTGCTGTGAGGCAGCAGTGCTAACCACTGAGCCATCATGCCACCCCATGTATGCATGCAGTTTAAAAATTATTTTCGTTTAGTATCGAAACATTATTTCTTAAGCAATTGTTTCTCTTTCCAAGGATCCATTTGGGGATTTATCTTTGGCTTATCATCCTCAGCTCAATAAAATCCTGATGCAGCACCTTCTGCAGAAATAGGATCAATTGACATCATTCAGCTCCATACCTTCACCAATTTCTGACTCTATTATAGCCTCTATGTTTTGTATTTTATTTATTCTTTCATGGAATAATATTGTCTGTTTTGTAAGTAGTCCTATGGGACTGAGGATGATTTTCTTCCTATCTGGTGTTGTGGGTCCTGAGGTAGAGTCTTAGAGTCATTGAATTGCACAGCACGGAAACAGAGCCTTCGGTCCAACTCATCCATGCAGACCACATATCCTAAATTAATCTCGTCCTATTTGCCAGCATTTGGTCCATATCTTTCTAAATCCTTCCTATTCATGTACTCATCCAGATGCCTTTTAAATGTTGTAATTCTACCAGCCTCCACCACTTACTCTGGCAGCTCCTCTGCATGAAAAAGTTGCCCCTAAATTCCCTTTTATATCTTTCCCCTCTCACCTTAAACCTATGCCCTATAGTTTTGGACTCCCATAACCTGGGAAAAAGACCTTGGCTATTCACCCTATCCATGTCCCTCATGCCGTATGGGCACTCCCTGTCACAGATGGGACAGATGGGTCTTTGAAGAAGTAGGTGACTAAGGTATTCAGATGTTCATGTGTTCCTTCTGTTGGTTATGCTTGACCTCTATTTGGATCTGTTGGAGATGCTCAAAATATGCATTTGGTCTATGTAGACCCATAGTACTGTTAGGGAATGAATTCCAAGATTTTAACCCTGTGACTGGCTGCAGAATTCTTAGCCTCTGACATGTTCTTGTAATATTTATACAGCCTATCCAGTTCATGTTCTGATCAATTACCACCTCAGGCTGTTAATAGTGGTTGATTTAGTGATGGTTTTGCCATTCAATGTCAAAAGTCAATGGTTAGATTCTGTCTTGTTTGGCATGTGTGTGGCATGTATGTTACTTGCTACTTTTCAGCCCAAGCCTGGATATTGTCCAGATCTTGCTCCATATGGACATGGACTGCTTCAGTATCTGAGGAGTTGAAAATAGTGCCAAACATTGTGCAATTATTAGCATCTGTCTGAATTTATAATGGGAGAAGGTCATTGATGAAGCAGCTGAAGATAGTTGTGCCTAGGAAATAATTCTAAGGAGCTCCTGTGGTGATCTCCTGGGGCTGACATAATTGCCCTCCAACAACTGCAATCATCTTCCACATGCAAGGTATGGCTCTATGCAATGGAGACTTTATGCAATGATTTAATTGACTCCAAATTTGCTCAGGTTTCTTGCTGCCATAAGCAGTCAAATGCTGTTTTGATGTCAATCTGAGTGAAATCACAAAACTAAAGATGCAGCTGTTACTTGCCAAGCAACATAATCATCAAGAATGGTAACTCTTCAGCTCACTTCCAGAGTTCAGCTCCTTCATCCAAGTATAAACCAAAACTGCAATGAGGTCAGGAGCTGTGTCAGTTCTGGTGGAAATGAAACTAAGTTTCAGTGAACAGGTTATTTCTTTTGCAAATGCTGCACTGCTGGTGGTGCCTTCCATTACTTTGGTGATGTAATGGCAAGAGGTTGCAAGAACCAAAAGAAAAGGTGAAGACAATATGTGGTGTGGGAAAATATCATGAAACTTGTGCACTGATTCGAACCAAGAGGTAGAGAAATACTTAAAGTGAAGCTTTTTGTGGAAGATGGCAGTGAGTGATGGACTGCAAGTCTCACCTAGGCAGCAAACTACACACAAGGTCTAAAAGCACAGGAGAAAGTCCACAGCAGAGTACGTGGAAAGTGCAGCTACAGTAAGTAACATATTGCAGAAAGTGGAAGTATTTTCAGCAATGGGGAGGACATGAAAATTCTGGAAATCCATCAATAGTGAGCTTGTGAAGAAAGAAGCATGGTCCACGTTAAGAAAGAATGTTTGAGATTGCAAACACAGAGTCCAGGGGACAGCTACAGTGGGAACACAGAGAAATAAAAAACAGCTACTGAGGTCTGTAGCAAAGCTAGCTGTAATGGATGCAAAGCTAGCTGTAATGGATGCAAAGGGGCAGGATAAACTCTTCCTGAGGGATGTTACAGATGCACAGCAGAACTCTGCAGAACAATTTCTGGTAAGAAGAGATTATATTAATGGCAGAATAACCAGTACTAAATTGGATGCTGGAGAGGGCGTGTTGGTCCTTTTCAGGTACTATGATATGTTTGAGGGAAAGAATCCTGAGACTATCTTCTATTCAACTGTAGAGCTTGGGAAATACTAAAAATCAGTGTCAGAAGCCAAATGCATGCTACATTTCACTACAATGGAAGAATGATTACACATCACACCTAATCTGTATGGTTCTTTATAAAACATATTGACTTGTGCAGCTTTAAATTGTCTATGGTTAGCAAGCACTGATGACTATGACTTTGAATTAGTTCACCAAGGTCACTGCTCATTATGGACACTCCAGCACCAGCATTATAAGAAGGGAATCAGACCTCTCATTTCTCTCAAACTCAAAACTGAAAATGGCAGGAAAATAATGAAACCAAAGAAGGAGATGGCCAACTAACAGGGGCATTCATGTTTTACTGTTTCAGTATATAGTCATAGAGAAGGAAACCATCACTCAATTTGTTCATTTACTAGAGTCTGAGACTTAGAATGTTCCTATACCTTTGATTTCAGGTGCACCATTTCTGAGAACCCAGTTAACTCTTCTGACGTGCATCAGTTTTTTTCAGTAATTTCAGGATAATCAGTTTTGACGAATGGAAAGCAAAAGTAAAGTTGTCTACTTATTTTACAGCCCTACCAAGGAGATGCAGCAGCAGTCATGTGTACATAAAAAATTTCCTCCCACAATAAAAGATTGGATGCGGTTAAATGTGCAGGTGTTACACCTTTCAATAATTACAGGGGAAAGTGCCGTGGGGCTGTGGGGGTGATGGTTGTGGTATTGGGAGTGAAGGAGAAGTGGATCAATGTCTCCCAAACTGAACGGTCCCTGCAGCAGGCAGACAAGGAGGGGAGGTTTGCTTTTCAGGCTGGAGGACTGTGACCAGTGGTGTGCCACAAGGATCAATGCTGTCCACTGCCTTTTGTCATTTATATAAATGATTTGGATGTGAACATAGGAGGTATAGTTAATAAGTTTGCAGAAGACACCAAAATTAAAGTATAGTGGACAGCCAAGAAAATTACCTTAGAGTACAATGGGATGTTGATCAGATGGGTCAATGGGCTGAGTAGTGGCAGATGGAGTTTAAATTAGATAAATGCAAGGTGCTGCATTTTGGAAAAGCAAATCAGAACAGGACTTATAGACTTAATCATAAGGTCCTAGGGAGTGTGAACTGAGGGATCACTTTTCTTCTCTGTTGTATCTGTTTTTAATAGACTATTTACAAGGATCGGAATTATTCCCTAAAACATGTCAAGTTGGCATTAAGCTGTGCATGATCGCAAAGACATGCTGCGATTGGCTTCTGCTACTGAAAGATGGGCTATCATCCACTCTCCCCCTCTCTGTTCTAACTGCATAATCCTCCTTCACTATCCTATCTACCTGTGACTTTACTTTCAAGGAACTATGAACCTGCACTCCAAGGTCTTTTTGTTCAACAATGGTCAGAGCATTGAGTATAGGAGTTGGGAGGTCATGGTGTGGCTGTCCAGGACATTGGTTAGGCCACTTTTGGAATATTGTGTGCACTTCTGGTCTCCTTTCTATCGGAAGGATGTTGTGAAACTTGGAAGGGTTCAGAAAAGATTGCTACCCAGAGAAGAAAAGTGATCCCTCAGTTCAAATTGCAACATGCCAATATTTAATGTGCAGAAGTTGCCAGTCAACAGAGATGGCAGTTGAAGGCTGGGAAACCCATAAGCAAGATATAATAACTCAGAACAAAGTCAACAAGACCAAACTATTGAGCTCTAGAGAACTGGAATACCTTGGCAAAACTTAAAGTTGAGCATATACAGATTTAAACTGAAAAAGAATTGGCTGGGTGAAATCACAAAAATAAAAATGCAGCTGTTACTTGTCAAATAACACAATCAAGCCTTGCAGACTGAAAATTAAAAGTTTACAGAAGATTTACAAAAATCTTGCACAAAGACTAATAGTGTTCTCGCACAAATCACACAACTGATAGATATATTGATTTGAGAAAAGCATCTCTCTGTTGCAGAAATGTCCAGAATTCAAGATCAAGTTGAATGATTAGCTGAAGAATACAGTTAATGAGTGATAACCTAGATTTTCAAAAAGGAAAAAGATCAAGAATCATCTTTCCCCTTTTAATGACAGAGGTCACCTGCAGGATGGAGTTGACCTTTCAAGTAGTTTGCAAATCCGAGTACAACACAGGAATTTCTAATTTACCTGTTTGAGCAGTTTATTCTGATGTCTATGGCATTGCTATCCTGCCTTCTCTTGAGGTCCCCATGATATTATTGTCTGCATATTTCCAACAAAACCATCATGAGAGCAAGGTTGTAAATAGTAGTCAATAAGTCAACTAAGTGTAGGATAGCATGAGGGGTCAGCCAAAAGTTGTAGATCGAAGAAACAAAATATGATTAATTGCACAAAAGAAGTTGAATTTATTTCCCCTAAATAGTTTGATGTCCATTTTGTCAATTTTGAGGATTGAGAAAGTAGGACAGCAATGTCCTGGAGAACAAAATAATCTGCTAGAGCAGGTAAATAGGAAATTCCTGTTCGGTACTCTTAGTTACAGACTTACTTGAAAGATCAATCCCATCCTGCAGGTTATCTTTGTCATTAATCTGGGAAATATAATTCGTGTTCTTTTTCTTCTTTGAAAGTCTAGATCATCATTCTTTGACTGTTTTATTCAGCTGTGATTGAACAGTGATGTTCAATCTTTCTGCAACGGTGACTTTTTCTTTAATCGATATATCTTTTTGAAGTGTGAACAGCGTGAGAGCACTATTAGACTTTGAGCAATGTTTTTTAAATCTTTTGCAAACATTTCTGCAACTTGAAAAAAATACTTAATTCAACTAAAAGTCTTATAATCCTACCAGACCATAGAGCTGTTCTCATATCAAAGAGTCATGGTGGTGGTTTAACCTGAAGATCACCACACCTCAGGCAAAGGCATAGATTGAGAATGAGAGTCTTTGACAGAAACCTCAGCTGATTAAAGAATTGAACCCTATTGTTGGTATCACTCTTTATTGCAAACCAGCCATTAACTATCACCTGTTTCAAATAACCAGTATATGCAATTTGTTAATAATTCAACTGGCCAAGAATCACTTCTGCTTCCATTTTAAAGTCTGAGATTGATATTCATGTTGGTTCAGTGGCAATCACTGAAGACTGATCGATTATTGTTTCATCTCTGCAAAATGGAAGGCAGCAAGGAGGTGTGCTGCCAAATGACATCAATGTATTCACAGTACATTGAGCACAGAGTTAGTGGAAAATAAGCCAAAGAGTAGCAAAGCTACACAATACAAAGCCTTAACTCTAACCAAATTACAATATCAGGATCATTTTGAACAGCAACAAGTACTTACTTGAAAATTAAAAATCACACAACACCAGGTTATAGTCCAACAGATTTATTTGGAAACACTAGCTTTCAGAGCGCTGATCCTTCATCAGGTGGTTGCAGAGTATAAGATTGTAAGACACAGAATTTATAACAATCTTACACTCCACAACCACCTGATGAAGGAGCAGGGCTCCAAAAGCTAGAGCTTCCAAATAAATCTGTTGGACTATAACCTGGTGTTGTGTGATTTTTAACTTTGTACATCCCAGTCTAACACCGGCATCTCCAAATCATTACTTGAGAGTATTTTTTGTTGGAAAGATGCAAATGCAACAATGATGACATATAATGGTCTATAGTAATACCACCGAGACATTTCTGAGTTAAAAATAAAATTGTCTGGAAGGAATCCAGTGGTTAGATCAGGGAGTGCTTCATTTACCTACCTTGAGATGACGTCCAAAGGAATAGAGTTAAAAGCAGTCAGGCAATCCATCCTGGAATTCCAACAGAAATCATAACAGGCCCCCATGGACAGATTAAACACAATATGAGGTTTTTCATAGTCGTAACCAGGGTACAGCCACTGATTAAATTTACAAAAAAATCTGAGTGTAGAGTAGAATGGCAGCTCGGAGTAATTGTTGACAATAGTACACATTCTTGGTGAGCTGGTAGATCTGATAAGTACTTTCATCTGGTATCTTTGACTGATAAGGGATATCTCCAATTGGGTAGAATCAATTTTAGTGCAGGCCCATTATCAATGGCTCAGTAATAATTAAAGTTATCACGCAATGGGAACACAAAATGTTTTACCCTGGGGTAATAAGAAAACAGTTAGAATGTCTAATCAGGCAAATCAGCCCACAGAGATATCCTCAGAGACTTCAGTGATGTGGGAACAGCATATGAAGGTCTAAGATTAAAAAAGAATTATAAAATTGGAAGATCTCTTTGGTCAAGTGCAATGAAAATCGCTGGTCTGTCAAAAGACTGATCTGGATTTGAACTGTTAATAGTTACACATCACTTTTAGTCAATTTTAATTCTTCATTGTTCATAATTCTTGCACTGTAACATCTTTATTTACTGACATATCAAACAAAGAACTTCCTGATTTATTGCCTATCCCAAAATGTGATGAAAAGATTGGTGGGCCTGTAGGTGCAGCTTGTTACACTGTGTAGCATGCAAGGCCCTTTTAAAGATCACTTGATGATGATTGGAGGCACCAATTGAAGGTTAAGAGCTTCGAACCAGTGCCAACAGCATTATGGTCACAATATCAATGCCAGCTTTTAATTTTCCAGATTCTTTAAACTGCATTCACGTTTTTATATTTATTAGTCCAAATCTTTGGATCTTAATCGTAATATACCCATTTTTTCTTATAAATGCAATTTACTTTGAAGCACAATTTGAGTTATACACTATTCATGTTTTCATGTTGCTGCCTCAAGAACTTACCTTCCCATTATATGGCATACTTACCAAAATCATTGTGGACATCGTGCAAAATTTATGGGTGTGAAAAGATAGATAGCCTGCCCTACACTCACAATACCTGCCCTCCACTCACAATACCTGCCCTACACTCACAATACCTGCCCTACACTCACAATACCTGCCGCAGCATGATTAATGTTGCCCTTTCTCCGTTCATCTTCACCCTGACAACCAGCTTAGTCTACAATTAGACACACAGACCTTCTGACACAAAAGTGTGAGTATTATTAACTGAGCCAATTTGCACAGAAAAGGATACATTTGCTTGAATGGTTTGCTACTCCAATTCAGAGGCTTCTAAGATACAATAATGCAGAGTCAAGGTATGCTACATTCCCCTGACAAAAAAAATTAAAAAACAATTTGGATGTGTGGTCTGGTTTTGGCCCACATGTTACCAGGTGTGTTCAGTTTGGTTTCCATGGTGTGTTTTGAACTCATGACCTCTTGGTTGCTGGTACAAATGGAGGCCAAGTCATTAAATGTATTTAAGACAGAGATAGATGGATTCTTGATTCGTAAAGGGATGACAGGCTATGGGGAGAAGGCAGGAAAATGGGGTTGAGAAATATATCAGCCATGATCGAATGCAGAGCAGACTCAGTGGCCTAATTCTGCTCCTATATCTTCTGGTCTACGTGGTCAGAGGTTCTGTCTTTTAAGTGAAATGGTAAATCAAATGCCCAGCTGTTTGCAGAGTCAAAATTCTGGATTCCCTCCCTAAAGGCATATTGAGTCTTCCTAAAGGACATGGACTACAGTGGTTCAAGAGGGCAACTCAACACGACTTTATCCAGGGCAATTCGGAACAGGCAACAAATGTTGGCTGGCTAGCAATGCCCAAATCCCATGAATAAGAGGGTACTCAAGATCCTTTAGCACTATTTGAACAAATAATGTTTTTGGTGTTATAGTCAATCCTTCAATTGACATACAGTTTAACTGATTATTTCCTCTCATTGTTCTTTATAGAATCTAGAAACATGTAAATAGCCTGTTACATTTGCCTGCATTACAAGATTGACTACACTTCAAAAATAATTAATTTGTTGTAAAATGCACAGGGATACCTTGAGGATGTGAAGGATGCTTTATGTATTGAACTACTTTCTTTCTAATCCAGCAAGCTCTCCTGCACTCAACAGCAATCCTGAAATGTAGCCAGATTAGCTATTTCTGCACTGGTCTGCTTGTTTTTATTTCCTACCACATTGCTCACTCGCTTATCATCCTGCAGATGTTTCCAGTCACATCTACACATCTCTCTTCACAGGCCACAGCTTTCCTCCACTGATTGGAGAGTGAATAAAATCAAAACTAATTGATTAGATGATTTTAGCTGTCATTCAAATAGATTTTGATTTAAACTATTGCCAAATTAATTAAACAAATAAAGGCTGATTTCTTTAAAGCCCCTTTCAATTTTCTCCCATGTTGCTTACAACACTGTCCGGAGGTTAATTTCTGGAATCTACAGGACAATCCTTAATGGGGTTTTGGCTGGTCTAAATGTTGCACAGTTGGGTACTTCACTTCTAAATGTGAAAATATTACATTGGTCATGTATATGAAGTCTGTCTAAGGCATAACACATTGAAAGCCTGGAATGCATAGAACCCCTTGGGCTTTTTGGCTGACAAGGAATGTATGAACATCAGGAATATTGAAACTGGATTGAAACAATTCAGAACAGAACAAGGTACATGGAAAAAAGTTTAATTCTATTGCAATTTCTGTTATTACAGTTTGCAACATTTGGGCTGTATGCCTGACAAAGAATGTATATCATAAGTATTGCAATCATATTGAGATACGTAAAAGTGGAACATGCTGTGGGGGCACAGGTTGAATTTCTTTGCACCTTTTGTAATTTACAGGTTGAAATATTTTCTAATATACATTTTACAAATTTTTAGGGAAAGAAAAGTCTTTTTTAACAGTCTTATTCAACCTTAAGTGGTGCATGGCTGCTTTTTACAGTTCTGCATTTATGGGTGTTGAATCTTCTGTATACAAGTAAAATCCTGGCTTATTATTCAGATGATTAAAATCCTAATTTAAAGCTTGCAGTTTCATTAATGCATTTGCAGCACCACCAGCCTCCCTCCACCCACACCACACCACTATGCTCCACCATTGGAACTCGGTTGCTAGCATACTCATTTGCACAGCACAGAAACATCCTTCAGTGGAATATTTAATACACAAAAACAAGTAATATTACTACTTTGTAAATATAATGTAAAGCACCTTTATTCTGCATATTGTGTTTTATCAAAGGATCTTAATGATTCCCCTTAAATTTTGCATGAAATACTTAGCAAGATTAAATCAGTTCCAAAATGATTCCTTTTCACATGATATTGTACAATTTGGCTGAAATCCAATCATTGTCTGACAGTGACGAAAGCATGTAGATAAATACTTGATTGAAATTGTTATTTTGCTTAATAAAATCATTTGTCATAAAGTATCAGAAAAGGGTATCTAATTTATCATTCTGATTCTCTCTTCTTTCCAGATTAATATTTCCCAGCTATGATGCAACAAGTATCAGTATCCCCTGGTACTTCAGCTAAATTCAGTTCTCGCTGTCTGAGGGTCATGGGTCAACAGTCTATTCGATCCTATAATGCATTAACATTACTTCGAGTTCTCAACAGATGTCCACTCATCAGCACTTTTCTGTAGGGAAGAACAGAAAACCAGCACACGGGAACACTGGCTGATTTTCAACTGCCTAGACAAATTCTGCTGAAGACTATTGTCGCACATTGTTGAAAAGTGTGGTGCTGGAAAAGCGCAGCAGGCCAGGCAGCATCCGAGGAGCAGGAGATTCGACGTTTTGGGCATAAGCCCTTCTTCAGGAATCAATTGTAGCACATTAGTTGTTACCCTAGCTAAGATCAACAAACTCAGTACACAGGCCACAAATTGAACTGAGAATTTGCTTTATCTTTCAGAGTCAAAATCAAAATAATAATAATTCAATTTAGGTTTTGCTACACATAAGAGAAAAGCTCAAATTATTCTGAATCTTGCAACTGGAGTATCAATGAAATATACTGATTATTACTCATAATACAGCATGCGCATTGATTTCTGCTCTAGCTAAGCAATTAAACGTAAACTTTGGGAACAGTTCACCCAGCATCTCAGCTGGGCCCGTAGGGGCTGACCGGACCTCCCCAGGCACCGCTATTTTAATTCCCCTTCCTAGTCCCTTTCCAACATGACCATCCTTGGCCTCCTCCATTGCCACAACAAACCAAACCACAAATTGGAGGAACAACACTTCATCTTCCAACTGGGCAGCCTGCATCCTGGAGGATTCAACATTGAGTTCTCCAATTTCAAGTAACCTCTTTTCCCTTCCTCAGACTCCCTTCCCAGTCCCTCCCCCTCCCTTCCACTCCTCCCAGCCACCAACCGATTCAGCCCTCCCTGTGAGGGTTGTACCTTCTGCCTGTCTTCACCTATCCCCATTTCATCACCCTGCCCCCGCAACCCCCTTTATCTGCACTTTCCCTTACATCCACCCCAAGTCCTGAAGAAGGGTTACACCTGAAATGTCGACTTCTCCTTCTCGTGATGCTGCCTGGCTTGTGTGTTCTTCCAGCCTCCTGCTTGTCTACTTTGGATTCCAGCATCTGTAGTTTTTAAAATCTCTACAGCTGAATAATTGGCCATGGGAGTTATATTGCAGAACATTTCAGTGAACACCTCTGGGACACCCGGACCAACCAACCCAACCACCCCGTAGCCCAACACTTTAACTCCCCCTCCCATTCCACCAAGGACATGCAGGTCCTTGGACTCCTCCATCGCCAGACCATGGCAACACGACGGTTGGAGGAAGAGCACCTCATCTTCTGCCTGGGAACCCTCCAACCACATCTCCTGTTCCTTGGATGCTGCCTGACCTGCTGCGCTTTTCCAGCAACACATTTTCAGCATGGGAGTTATATGCATTTTTCAGGGATCTGAATGTTATTGATTGGACACGAGACATCGTGCTTCCCTATGACCAAGGACCTATGATATTGTCAGGTTTCAGATGAAAATAAAATCACTATTGTTTAATGCCTGACTTTATTCAACAAATAGATGTTGAAATATGGAGCTGAGTGTTTTGTATTCCAGAGCAGTGGACATCATTTCACTGTGGAGGTTGTGCATTCTCTAGAACATCTTCCACATGTTTTGTTTCACATTCAGAAAAATGCTCCTGATTTTCACTCATTAATAAATGCTAAAATGTCAGTGGGTCTCAGGAACACATATCATCTGAAACAAAAACAGAAATGGCTATAAAGGCTCAGCAGGTCTGACAGCGCCTGTGGAGAGAAATCAGAGTTAATGTTCAATGGTTCAAGGGTTCAATGACCCTTCCTCATAAACGTGAAGAAGGTTCCCTGGACCCAAAATGTTAACCCTGATTTCTCTCTACGGATGTTGCCAGACCTGCTGGGCCTTTCTGTTTCTGATTTCCAGCATCAGCAGTTCTTTTGGTTTTTATGCATCATCTGAAATTCATCTCCCTTTACTTTAGCAAAGCAACCTATTTAATCTAGTTTAAACTATTTAATTTAGTGCCTTCACATACCCAGTGGATGCAGAAATTTTAGTCAAATGTTGTAGTATCATAAATTAGCATTTCACAAAACAATAATTTCAGGATCATTGTGATTATTCCCACAGATCATGGGATGTTTAATTCCTCCTTCACCTGCAAGAACGATCTCTGTTTGCAAAGCTGCTTATTTCAAGTATAATATGTGTTGAATGCAAGTAGACATTTAAGGGTCCTGAATTGGCCAGAGCAGCAAAAATTGGTCATTCAGTCCATCAAGTCTACTCTGCCATTCAATCATGGCTGATAAGTCTCTCAACCCCATTCCCTCACTTTCTCCCCATAACCCTTGATCTCCTTGACAATGAAGAACTTATCTAAGTCTTAAATATACTTAATGACCTGGCCTCCACAGCCTTCTGTGGAAATGAATTCCATAGATTCACGATTCTCTGACTGAAGAAGTTTCTCCTTATCTCCATTCTTAAAGGTCTTCCCTTTACTTTAAGGCTGTGCCCTATGATGCTGGTCTCTCCTAACAATAGTAACGTCTTCCCAACATCCACTCTGTCCAGGCCATTCAGTATTCTGTAAGTTTCAATTAGATCCCCCTTATCCTTCTGAAAATTTTGTGAGAATTGAATACACTGTTTTTAGTGCTGAAACATCAGCTGGGAATAATGTACCTTTAAATTCTTTTGGAGTTTTTTAAAAGTATACTACACTTTTAATCTTATTTAGATGTACTGGCTTGACTTGTGCACAGTCTGCTTTGGAACTTCTGGGTAGTTGTACAATTGCACAATGTAGCGGATCATTGGTAAGAGCATTTAGTTTTCGCTAACACGGTGGGAAACTGCCAGTATGACAAGGCCAGTGCAAACATGAGACAAACTATATAGTCACTTTGAGTCGCCAAATTTGGGTGGTGGCAGCAGCAGTAAAAAAACGGAATAAATTATTATTGAAACTGCGTAAATAAACAGGCTGCAGCAGTGGGAATGAAAGGTCTCAATATACAGGTATGCATCCACATGTGCTGACATATGTACAGATTTCCACATATTAACATTACAGCCTTTCCCAAAATTGACTGTTACATTCCTCATTCTGTTTATGCAAAAGTTTTATAACTTTGTACATCAACATGATTATTCCAAAACACCATGCCAGTAAATAGTATCGAATTACATAATTTAATCCAATTTACTCTATCATAATGATTATTGATTGAGTAATCTGTGCATAAAATCATTGAGTAACTTCTTCAGCTCTAATGGTAATATTGGACACTTGCCTCCAGATCTTTAGTCTAAGCCTCATTGGTCCAGTAACATCACCCCATTCTATCATATTCTTAATGGTTGAGGATAATGATGTGAAGGATTTAATGTCTCCTAAAATCAGCATCATATTATGACATCAGAAACTTTGAGATCATGAATAGTTAGTTGTTTACTTCCTTCACTCTATTATTCTCAGTAATAATATGAAATCATCATCAACACTATGCAACAGCGAATACTGATACTTTGAGGTGTTTTGGAGGGATGTAATGAGATGCTATATCAATGCATGTCTTCTTGTTGTCTTTTTATCACAACCATCTCCTGAGTCATTCTAGCTGTAGCTCGTTCAGTAGTTTAAACATTGGTATGCTATTTGTAGTTGCCGTCACGTCAGCTTGAACAATGATTGGTGTCATGCATCAGGCTTTGATAGCCAGCTCATAGAATCCATACAATGTGGAAACAGGCCTTTCGGCCCAACAAGTCCACACCAATGCTCTGAAGGGTATCCTACACAAACCCATTCCCCTACATTTGCCCCTGACTAATGCACCTAACCCATACATCCCTGAACACTATGGGCAATTTAGCATGACCAATTCACCTAACCTGTACATCTTTTGGACTGTGGGAGGAAACTGGAGCACCCGGAGGAAATCCTCACAGATAAGGGGAGAATGTGCAGGCCAAGCTGAGACAGTCACCCAAGGCTGGATTTGAACCCAGTCCCTGGTGCTGTGAGGCAGCAGTGCTAACTACTGAACCGCTATGCCGCCCGCTGGTCTTGTTCATGTCTGGGACAGAATTTAATACTCTTTCCAGAAGTAGGTTTGGTAGCAGGGACATTTAATCAGACAGGAGGGTGGCGAAACGTGATCCTATAGCCTTTCACCTCTGCTGTAACCAAATCTATGACTGGAAGGCTAATGGATGGTCTGCTTGCTCTACCGCCAATTGAGGACTTTTAGTGGGCAACAATAGGCAACAATCTCACCCTACTTCAGAGCATTCATTCAGCTGTGGACAGAGAACTTACTTTCCAGGAAGGCCAAAGAGTAAACCTGTTGAAAATAACAAAAGCTGGAGATCACAGCAAATCAGACAGCATCCAAGCTAATGTTTTGAGTAATCCTGTTGCGTTCTTCTGAGGCTTCCTGTAGGGGCTCTGCAGCCAAGGGTAAGATTGATTATCCACTGAGAGGTGACATCCATCCTCATCTCTGACACCTCCCCCACCTCACACACCATAGATCTTCTAAACCCTCTCCATCTCTCAATTCCACATCTGCCATCACTCATCTGCTCCCTATATCTCTTGGGGATCCTGGACCTCAGGTTGGTACCAACAGCACATATCAACCCAGCGGCACTAACCTTCAATGCCCAGCTGCTGGCCTCTGGTTGCTTTGGCTGATGGGACTTACACTGCCAGCATCCTTCATCCTGGGGTAGGCCATCTCTGCCTAACTGATAAATAATGTAGCAAACCTTCCCCAGAACAATGCACCCTAAAGGCTTGAGAACATCCTAGGCTGTTAGTACTTTCTTGAATGTCTGTCGAGAACATCTACTGTTGCCCTATTAGTGATCATTCATACAGCCAATTCTGATGAATGGCTTTTGCCTGAAACATCAAGTTTCTGTTCCTTGGATGCTGCCTGACCTGCTGTGCTTTTCCAGCACCTCTCTAATCTTGACTCTGATCTCCACTATCTACAGTCATCACTTTCGTCCAGCCAATTCTATTGTACATCCAAATAAAAATTATTTGCACTCACTTTCAAAATTATGTATTATTTTATAGGTTTAGAGAAATACTTAGAGGTCTTAAATGTATGTATGCATAAATTTATCACGATTTGGAGGTGCCGGTGTAGGACTGGGATGGACAAAGTTAAAAATCACACAACACCAGGTTATAGTCCAACAGGTTTATTTGGAAGCACTAGCTTTTGGAGCACTGGTCCTTCATCAGGTGGTTGTCCTTTAACTAAATTTGTTATAATGATGAAAAAAAATTACCTATTTTGAGATACCTTCCTATATTGCATTTCAGAGTACAAATTTTGTACATTTTATTTCCTCGCTGAAAGGAAAAGATTATCAGCACAATATATAGTTGAAATAATTTGCTTTCATGTTACTCATTTTTATGTTCTTTGTAGTTGATGTTGCAAAGTTGCAGAACTGGACCTTGGAAAGCTAGCTGGTCTTCTTTCAACCAATATCATTGCTGAGTGGATCTAGCTCAAATGAGTTTTCTCTATAATGTAAGTCATTTAAAGTGCTGAGCTGAAGCAGGAGAAATAGGTTGGAAAAAATATCTCAACTGAATAGACCACTAATGCAGTAATCTTACATGGAAGGAATTTAGACCTTGAACTACAGTCAGCTGTGTAGAAAAAGATGCATGAGAAACCTGATTAAAGGGGAAAATGCTCTGCCGGTTTGTAATAGCCCTCAAGAATGAATGATTCTTTACATCAGACAGCAAGCTAGTGAAGCTCAGAATTGCATCATCCATGTGCCTACACTTGGGATAACTTTCCTCTGCAAAGGTTTATTCAATAAACTTCTAATGGCAAGGCAATTACACCTTCAGAGAAAAATTATATGAAGCTTTAAGTAGCAGCCATGTGTCATTTCCACATTTGGAAGAAAAGACTGGTAACCAGAACAGACTCATTTTCTAACAGCTGCTTTTGTTTTAGTTTAAATTGTGCTTGATCTAAGTGGGAAGTTCAAAAGAAATTTGTATTCTTATTTTTTTTCCCTCACTGCAAATGACTAGATAAAAATCACTTGCTTCTGAAATGTAGCTATTCAGTGTGTACTTAAGGGAATTAGCTAGGATGTTCTCGGGCTATTAAGTGAATTAGAAGTATCCGATTTCCTCAATAGCGTGACTCGTTCTGTTTAAGGGTAGTGTGAGAAGGTTATTTAGGCAATCATGCAGTGGAAAGGGTCAAAGTGACTAGACCAGTGAGCGGTCCGAACCAGTGGAGGTGTGGGATAAATTCTGTGATAGATGAAAATGATCAGCTTAGTAGTGGTTACCATGTGTCCTCGGTCACACCATCCTTGCTTAAACATATGCAATGAATTATCAAAGGAATAATTAGCAGGCAATTCACTCTAGTGTGACTGACAGTTTATGTGTCTAGATGTCATGCTGGTCTGATCTTGTTCTTGTCAGTTTTCGGCAACACTGTCTGACAGACCCTGCTCTGCGTCAGGCTACTGGGGCGAGTGATATGATCAAAGGAGAAGTAACACATCTGATTTCCTCAAGCCGACTTTCTGCTTGGAGACTTTTTCCCCTCCTCTAACCAATAGTCCATTTCCCAACCCCCAATAGATTCCTATTGCTGCCACCCACCGCCAAGCTTCCTCTTCAGTCAGGAAGATAGAACGGCCGGAGACCATGGTCATTGTCAATGCCACTCTCTGATCAGCCGACGAGACGTACATGTCTCTGTAATGGTGATGGGCCTCCTTGCTAGTTTTTATCCTCGACATGCAGTGCTTGCTATGATCATGAAGCATTATTCTCTGACACAGTCTTTCGAGAGTTTTCTATACTTATACATTGTAAGATAATGTTCACTTAGAGGGCAAGTTAGAGAACCTAACATGAAGCCCAACTGAAAGTCCCTGCTATTGAAAAGATTAAGTTGCCTTTCAGAAGCAATTTTGCTATCCAGATGTTGACTCTTAGAATTTTTAAATTAAGGTTTGTTATTAAAGATTCTAAGATTTTAAGTGCGCTTTGCGGATAAAAATTGTGATTGGTCTGTTAACTTGGAGGGTATTGCTACTAATAAATTATCAGACAACACATTAGTTTCATTTGCATTTGGCAATTGGTTTAGAGCATATTCTTGCAAATATCGCAGAGTAGAAAATAAAGTTGTTATTAATGAAGTAAATAGTTTAACCTCAAACCTTTCTTGGAACTATATCCAAAAAACTAATAGTGAGCTGCATGGCACTCAACTTAAATGATGTTCCAAACTATGAGGGTTAACTTTGCTCAATTGTAGCTTTCATTTAAAGTTAGATATTAAACTGAAATTTAACTCAGTCCTTTGCATTATTGCTTCGTACACCATAAGGCTGTGTGCTCATTACCAACAATGAGTCTTATCCACTCATTAAACACATGGCCAAGGATGTCCACAAGAAGAGCAAGTTGATGAAAAGGAAAGGATGCAAGTTTTCCTCAACTACCTACCTGCATTTTCATTTCAAAAGATGAAAGATTTACTGTAAGAGGTTTATAACAAGAGTAGACCATAACCATTGTTCCAATTTTTCAGACAGTTGTTTGGTTGAATGCTGCTTTGGCCATTTCTGCTTACTCAGACCCATCTTTTGATTCTTCTAATGTCCTGTTCACCCATTTTTATCTTGTACCATCATCTTTCATTTAGTTTAATCTTATTTGCCTTCTCCCTTCTGCAGACTTTCCCTTTTGAGCTTTTCCAGCTTTCCCTATCCTCGCCTTAAACCCTTTCTTTCTCTAGTGTTTTCTAGTTCTGAAGAAATGTTAGTTGTCAGCCTTAAATGTTAATTCTTTCTTTCTCCACAGATGTTGCCTGATGATTCGTTTTAACAGAATTTTCTGCTTTTATCAGATTTCCAGCATCTGAGGTATTTCTTTTTTGTAAGACAGACTTGTTCAGAACCATTTTGAAATGTTGCAAATGCAATGAATATAAAATTTCTGTAAAGTACACAGCGTATGTTTTGGGTGCCAAACCTTTGCTGAGGTACTTGGGAAAATGTTATTCTCTTCAAATTTAACATTTAAATGAATCACAGGGACAAGGTTCCTTTGCAATAGAGCATCAGTATGGATTTGGATGTGGATTAGGACATAAAGTAGCTAATGCTACAAACTGAGTGAAATCAATTCTTTCCCCACCTCCTCCATCCCAGCCCAATGGTGTCTGTCATTCTGCAGTTAAGACTGTGGACAGATGTTTAACTTTTCCAGTCACATAAATACAGTGTCTGTAAGAACAGGTCAGAGACTGGGAATTCTGCAGTAACTCACCTCCTGACTCTCCAGAACCTGTCCACGATCTACAGTGTAAAAGTTGGGTATGATGGAATATTCTCCATTAATTGGACAAATGTAATTCCAACGACACTCAAGAAGTTTCCATTATCCAAGAGAAAGCAACCTGATTGTTTTATCACCACCCTATCCATACTTAAAACAATCATTCTCTCCACTAATGGCGTACTGTAGCAGCATTGTGTACCATTTATAAGATGCACTCAGCAAATCATCAAGCCTTCTTTGATAGCATCTTCCCTACTCTGTGACTTCTACCACATAGCAAAGGATAGCAGATAGACAGAAATACTGCCCTTATTTGGAATTCTTTCACCATTTTTTTCACTAAACTAAAGGATAGTGAAGAAGGTGGTGGGTATGCTTGTCTTTATTGGTCAATACATTGAGTATAGGAATTGGGAGGTCATTATGCAGCTGTACATGACATTGGTTAAGCTAATGTTGGGAATTCTACATGCAATTCCGGTCTCCAGATTTTGTGAAACTTGAAAGAGTTCAGAAAAGATTTATAAGGATGTTGCCAGTGTTGGAGGGTTTGAGCTATAGGGAGAGGCTGAATAGACTGGGGCTATATGTTGTCTGGAGTGTCGGAGGCTGAGGGGTGACCTTATAGAGGTTTTAAAAATCATGAGAGGCATGGACAGGGTAAATAGCAAAGGTTTTTTTCCAGGGGTGGGGGAGTCCAAAGCTAGAGGGTGCAGGCTTAAGGTGAGAGAGGAAAGATTGAAAAGGGATCTAAGAGGAAACTTCTTCACACAGAGGGTGGTGTTTATATGCCAGAGGAAGTGGTGGAGGCTGGTACAATTACAACATATGGATGGGTACATGAATAGAAAGGGGTTAGAGGGAGATGGGCCAAATGCTGGCAAATGGGACTAACTTTACTTAGGAATCTGGTCAGCATGGATAAATTGGACCGAAGGATTTGTTTCCATGCTGTATGTCTCTATGACTCTCTAACTCTATAACATATATCAGCACTGTGGGTATATCCACACCATATGGAGTACAGTAATTCAGCAAGGCAGCTGACCAAAAATTCTAAAGGGCAATTAGGGACAGGCATCAAATACTGACCTTGACAGTGGCAGCCACATCCATAAAAGCATAAAAGAAAAAAACACTTATACATTATTGTTTTGACCTTTTTATTGTGGTGTGGGATTATTCATCCGTTTACTGTATTATTTCCTTAACTAACAGGGCAAGAATAATTTATTAACAATTCAATATCTAGCTGCTTGTGGGTTGGTATGATTCCAGCATTTGTTCACACAGCAGTTAATGCATTTCAATGTCATCTGAAGCTCTTAGGATGCCAATGAGGAAATGACAAAGTGCTATATGTTTAAATGAGAGCTAACAAAGGAACAGAAATAAGTCAATATGAGAGTAACAAAGCAGTGCATACAGCAGACAGGAGAGTGAATGTTGATGGCAAAGACATTGGTTACAATGAATAAAAGAACATTATGGAGAATAATGAAAGAAGCCAGTGCGATTAACAGAAAAGAGCAGTTGCACTGATACGATTGTCTTCCAATGAACAAGTTGCAAGGGATTGACCCCACTTGCCATTCAAAAGAGCTGAATCTTACAAACACACGCTTTTCAGGATTGGGTCCTGTTAATGCAAATGAGAACATAATAAGTAAAACACAATTGAAGCAACACTCAATATTTGCTATTTTACTTGTTTAGAATAATTGTTTATCAATTTATTTGGCTGATGTACAATTAGAGCTTGGCTTTGTTACATATGTGCTTATATCTGTTTTTTTAAAATTGAATTTTATCAGTCCTAACTAGTTGAGAGGAAACATTAAATTTAGAAAACTGTTTTCAAACCTGATGGCAGTAACCTCCACTCAAACTTTTGAATGATGACTGGATTTCTTACTTTGCAGTTTCAGTTATTTAAGTTGACTTTTATTATCATATTAGAATTTGATCAGCAATAATTCAAAGCTCAGAACTTAAGTCATCACAATTATATTCTCTTTTTATTTTGAGGCTCAGGACTAGTAGCAAACCCATTTCTAGGGAGGCAGGATTAGATGGAGAGAGAAAATCCATTGAAAGACAACTGAGAAAGAAGGGACAAAAACAGAAATTTCTGGAAAAGCTCAGCAACTCTGGCAACATTTGTGAAAAGAAATCAACATTAACTTTTCGGGTCGTGTCCCTTCCACGGAACCCCTGTTCTAGGAGGAAGCAAATTCTGAGGAAGCGAGTCTTGACCCGAAATGTTAACACTGATTTCTCTTCACAGATGCTGCCAGACCTGCTGAACTTTTTCAACAATTTCTGTTTTAGTTTGTGATTTACAGCATCCACAGTTCTTTGATTTTGAAAAAGAACTATTTTTGTTGTTGAGATAATGAACAAGAAGTAAATCAATTGGTGAATGATAGTGGAGCACACATCGAACTACTAAAGGTGCATTTGACTCCAAAATTTACAGTCTATCAACACATTGCTAAAATGTGAATTTATCTCTTGACCAAACCTTTTTCAGGTATTTGGTAAAGTCTGCCTAAGATTTCACACTTTCTTCTGAAAGTTTTAAGGAGTTAATTCATACCAGGCATTAGTGTCAGCTAAGTGTAAAAGATGATAACTATGGCTCTTGTGGTCCAGTGGCAGTGTCGTTATCGCTGAGCCAGGAGGTCCAAGTTCAAGTCCCACCTGCTCCAGAGATACATGGTAATATTTCTAAGCAGCGCGATTAAAAATATGTGAAGGATGATAACTACATAGATAGGTACGATCAATGGAAGATACTATGATGTTTGATTTGTTTCCCAACACATTTGTATTAACAGGGCTTTGTTTGCTATTGTTGTGCTGAAAAATGTTGCAATAAATTTTACATATTGAAAGGCAAGTGGATGAATCCCTTGTGGCTTCTCCATAGAATTGCCCTTTTCTATCAACCATCTTGGCGTCTTGCATTATTCCGTGTCTCTTTTTTACTTATGCATTGCATCAATTATTTTTGCCATCCATTCTGCTGCCTACTGCGTGAGCTCTTTGAAACCTTTATTGACTCCTTTCTGGTTCATAGCTCTAGTTTTCTCACTTTCCCTCCTGTACACATCAACCTCTCTCTGTTCATCTCATCCGTTGTACTCACATGCTGTTGCTCTAGATTTGACAGACAATTTCTTAAAAAAACTTTTAAATTATTTCATATTACATTCTGAATTTAATCTACATATTTATATGAACTTGCAAAGCAAATTTATCAATATAATGTTTTAACCCTTCAATTCAAATATATAATTTGCTTGTAT
Organism: Chiloscyllium plagiosum; assembly: GCF_004010195.1. Lineage (NCBI taxonomy): Eukaryota > Metazoa > Chordata > Chondrichthyes > Orectolobiformes > Hemiscylliidae > Chiloscyllium > Chiloscyllium plagiosum. The sequence continues at coordinate 29,666,185 of NC_057740.1, forward strand.
CAAATATTCCTAAGTTTTAATTTAAAGCTCATGGTTAGTTGGGTAAAATGAGAATGATGGGCTTGAGCCATTTAATAGCTTTCTCAGTTTCCTATGTTCACACAACACCTGACACAAGAACTCCACTCTTTGAGCAGCCTTATGAAATTGTTGCAATATGAGCCTCCAGTGTAAAAAGGTCTGTCTTACCTTATCCGACATTGTAGGCTTCATTGCCTGATTACAGGGTAAGGTGTTGAGACTTGATATAAATCAGTAAGATTACTTTTTGTCATTTACATAAATGATTTGGATGCGTGCATAAGAGGTACAGTTAGTAAGTTTACAGATGACACCAAAATTGGAGGTGTAGTGGACAACGAAGAAGGTTACCTCAGATTACAACAGGATCTTGACCAGATGGGCCAATGGGCTGAGAAGTGGCAGATGGAGTTTAATTCAGATAAATGCGAGGTGCTGAATTTTGAGAAAGCAAATCTTAGCATGACTTATACACTTAATAGTAAGGTCCTAGGGAGTGTTGCTGAACAAAGACACCTTGGAGTGCAGGTTCATAGCTCCTTGAAAGTGGAGTCGCAGGTAGATAGGATAGTGAGGTAGGCGTTTGGTATGCTTTCCTTTATTGGTCAGAGTATTGAGTACAGGAGTTGGGAGGTCATGTTGTGACTGTACAGGACATTGGTTAGGCCACTGTTGGAATATTGCGTGCAATTCTGGTCTCCTTCCTGTCAGAAAGAGGTTGTGAAACTTGAAAGGGTTCAGAAAAGATTGACAAGGATATTGCCAGGGTTGGAGGATTTGAGCTATAGGGAGAGGCTGAACAGGCTGGGGCTGTTTTCCCTGGAGCGTCGGAGGCTGAGGGGTGACCTTATAAAGGTTTACAAAATTATGAGGGACATGGATAGGATAAATTGACAAAGTCTTTTGACTGGGATTGGGGAGTGCAGAACTAGAGGGCGTAGGTTTAGGGTGATAGGGGAAAGATAAAAAAGAGACCTACGAGGCAACTTTTTCACGCAGAGGGTGGTATGTGTATGGAATGAGCTGCCAGAGGATGTGGTGGAGGCTGGTACAATTGCAACATTTAAGAGGCATTTGGATGGTTATATGAATAGGAAGTGTTTGGAGGGATATGGGCCGGGTGCTGGCAGGTGGGACTAGATTGGGTTGGAATATCTGGTCAGCATGGACAGGTTGGACAGAAGAGTCTGTTTCCATGCTGTACATCTCTATGACTCTAAGTGAAACAGTGGAGTTCTTGAGACTAATCTAGATCTGTAGGACTTTGCAGTGTTGAAAACATGCAGTTTAACTGGATACTAACCAAGGGGAGATGTTATGGAATGTAAAGAAACAGTTTAGTTTTAAAAACAAAGTTAATAAAGTTGACGATTTTATCCAGGGTAAAATTAATGTTATCAACACTGTTTTCTGTACCCTGCACATGTTTAGTGGGCGGCACGGTGGCACAGTAGTTAGCACTGCTGCCTCACAGCACCAGAGACCCGCGTTCAATTCCCGCCTCAGGCGACTCTCTGTGTGGAGTTTGCACGTTCTCCCCGTGTCTGCGTGGGTTTCCTCCGGGTGCTCCGGTTTCCTCCCACAGTCACAAAGATGTGCAGGTCAGGTAAATTGGCCATGCTAAATTGCCCGTAGTGTTAGGTGCAGGGGTAGATGTACGGGTATGGGTGGGTTGCGCTTCGGCGGGTCGGTGTGGACTTGTTGGGCCGAAGGGCCTGTTTCCACACTGTAATGTAATCTAAAAAAAAATGCCATTTTGTCACAAAAGTGATTAGATATTTGGATAAATCATACATATGCCCAGTTGGAAAGTTACATTGGGAAGGGGGTTTGGTTAACTGAGTTGGTTAGTTGGCTATTGTGCAACTCAGAGCAAAGCCCATAATACAGTTTTCAATCTCTGTTCCAGTAAATTTGTGGCCTGTCTATTTTGTATCTCTAGTAAAACACATTTCCTGTGTGTTTGGCAAACGATCACCAGGTGCCTGTGTTCAGGTAGAAGTATGAAGGTGAAGGGTCATTAAGCTCCAGACTATACAGCAAAAGTGCCAACCATACTTCAAATAGTCAATTGGGATTGCTTTAAGATAAGGGTTAAATTTTCATCTTCAGTACTCTCAACTTAGAGTTTTACATACAGAAATATACTTCAGAATTCTCTGATGAATTCCTCTCCATCAATGAATATTTTTCGATATTGTGTGAATTCTTAATATGTGCTTTGTGGCACTAAAGATGAAAACCTAGCATTTTATCTCACTTCTTTAACATGAGCAAATAGATAACAGTTTTTTTGGATCATTGTTAACTACAGACCTTCATAATGATCTAATTCCAGGGCAAAGAGCAATATAGTGTAATTTGGGTCTGCTTTTGTTATATTTACATATTCTGACATTGTGCTGTATTTGAGCTTTAATAAAATTGTACTTTAAATGTCAGAACAAAGTGTTGAAAAATGATCCATGATCTGCAAAACAACTGGAGAAGCTTACATTTTGACACCAAATCTGAGGTGGTCAATGTATTAAACAGTCCACAAATATGACAATATCACTGAGACCGAACAATATAAAGTGAACAGATTTCCAGTGTTTCTTGTGCACTATGTAACAGTATATTCCTACTAACTGTTCTTGCTTAATATATGTTCTCAGCGGCATAGAGTCAAGAAAAGTTCACATACCTATAAAATCAAATTTCTTTGCAAAATAATTATTGTAATATATTTGCAGCATCGACTATTGCTCCAAGTACAATGGTTGCACTGGCTAGACTCTGCTAGATGAATGATTAAAGCAATTTTTTACTTACAAAGGGAGAATGGGGGCATGGACCGCAAGACTAAACACTTGAAAGAACACATTGCCATAGTAACCATCAGGGAAACATTCTTGTTTAAAAAACAAGTGACACTTACAAAGGTTGTATACTTGAGTGCATTAAAGTAGTGTAGCAGACAGCTACAGTAGACTAAATGTCAGAATAGACAAATCTCAGAATATTTTTAGAACTTAATTTGAGTGAATTTACAAATAAAATTATATTCTACAAATGTCTCTGTAGAACAGTTAAATACTGTTAGCGCAACATTTTTTAATACTGATGTTTAAACTCTTTGAAACAGATTGTGCTCAGCATGCTCTTGGCCATTACTATGGGTATTGCTGACCATGAGCTGCCTGCCAAGTAGGGAATGATGTTATTCCAGACAACTAGCAAAATTACTTATCCTTTTACCCTAGAAAGATAGGAACAGAAGAAGCCATGTAGTCTCTTGTGCCTGTTCTGAAATCATTGAGATCAGATCAGATCTGTGACAGCTATCTATCAATCTCAGTTTTAAAACTAATAACTGATCTAGCATCAATCACCATTTCTAGAATAGAGTTCTAAACTCTACCACTCTGTGCACATAGAAATGTTTCATTTGTATGAAGACTGCTGTAAGGTCTAATTTAAGGTTTAGATTGTGCCCCCTTGTTCTAGACATTCCAACCAGTGCAAATAGTTTGCTTCTACATATTCCATTGGTGATCCTTTATATTTTGAAAGCTTGGATCATATTACGTGTTAAACTTCTAATTTCTGGGGGGTATGACTATCATTTGTATAATTGCTCCTTGTAATTTAACCTCTAGAGTTCAGATATCATCGTGGCTCAGTGGTTAGCACTGCTGTCTCACAGCGCCAAGGACTTGGGTTCGATTCCGACCTAGGGTGACTGTCTGTGTGGAGTTTACACATTCTCCCTGTATCTGCGTACGTTTCCTCCAGCTGCTCTGGTTTCCTCCCACAATTCAAAGGATGGCCAGGTGAATTGGCCATGCTAACTTGCCCATAGTGTTAGGTGCATTAGTTAGGGAAAAGTATAGGGTAAGGGTCAGAGTGGGTTACTCGTTGGAGGGTCAGTGTGGACTTGTTCGGCTGAAGGGCCTGTTTCCAAGCTGTAGGTAATCTAATCTTTGATTATTTTCTGTACCTGTTCACGACAGTTTAATCATCTAGATAACTGGACCCTCTTTAGAAAACCACTATTTCTAGCATTTTACAATTTAGAAAATACAATGTTCTGTCGTTCTTAGGTTTAAAGTGGATGCCCTCATATTTGCCTACACTGAAATCCACTTATTACTGTTTTGCAGAGTCAACTAAACCACCAGTGCCTTTTTATAACATTATGCCTTCATCTACATTGTCTTATAACAGCATTCATAATTCATCATTGGCATATTTGAATATGCAGCTTTCTATCCCATCATCTAGGTTGGTATGGTGAATGGTTGAGGTTCTGACACAGACATTTCTGGGAGACCACTAGTTATATTGTAATGATAACAGTTCCTGCCCATCATCCCTACTTTCTGTTTTCTGCACTCAACCAGTTTTCTAACTAGGTCAATAATTGTTTTTCAAACCAACTTTCCTTGACGTGTGTACAATTGACTTAATACGTAGGATGTAGCTTATGTGGAGCTAAGTTAATCTATTTAGAGCTCCCATTTGGTAACTGGTATTCACTAGAAAGAAACTCAACACATAATATAGAGCCTTAAAATATCGATCGTGTGCCTGGAATTTGCCCTTTGTTTAATCAAAACATTCTCTTTTGCAAATTAGTCTACATATAAATACATAAAAATATCTATTCACTAAGCATGAGGATGTTTGTTCACAGAAACATTGTCTTTAGACATAATTACATTGATATTATTATAAGCTGCATGAGGAATAGGAAATAATAGATGTTCTTTGAGGTTGATCACCCTGTAGCTTGTCTCATTCAATAATCTAACCTCCTGGTTTAATAATGCAAAATGTTTCACTGAAGCTTAAACCTGAGATACTTGTAATTAGATTAAGTGTATAGGATTACAACCATTTCCTATTACATCCACTGTAAGCAGTATTATTGTTGCGAAGTACTTAGTTCAGCTATATCGTTACTTGAAGATATTAATAATGACCATCCAAATGATATAATCACGGTACACTTTTTTACAAACTAATCCACAGAAATTAGTCATTATAGATTTAAATTGCTTGCAGAACATAAACAAAATACAAAAACATCTCTCACTGAACAATTGGTCCTTGAACAATTACCAAGTTACTATTTATCATATTGACTCATGACACTTAATGCTTTTGTTCAAAATTCCTCTGTCATTTTCACAAAGATTTTCTTTCTAAATAGATAAATTCCTCCAATTAGAGGAACAGCATATAGTGAGGGGTTCACATGCTATTACTGTAAATATTAATATTCTGCTTTTAAATAACTTTGACATGTTAACTTCAGTCATATTAGAATTCACAGATAGTAGAACACACAAATTTTATAATATTTTCTTTTCAGACGAGTTTAGTTTAAACGATTGTAATCACACTTATTAAAAGAGGACAAAAGATCTCAATCTTTACCAAAATGAAAATTTAGTTGCTTTAAAACTTATATTAATTTTGTACCAGTTGGCAGAGTGATTAGCACACTGTTGCTAGGTTAACTACTTTATGTACAGCCTTAACACACATCTCTATTCTTCTATGGTGTGATTTGAGTCTTGGACTCAACAAACTGAGAAATGGTAATACTGAGATATGTTAATATGGAGAAAGACAATAACTGATCAAATCAGGCAATCATAGGCAATATTAGATATAACAAGGAGCTGTGCAATTGATCAAACTCTAAAACATCAGTAGTTGAATATGCCTCTTTCCCATACCATTCACTCTCATTTATCAATGAGATTGTCTATGTGAAACCAATCTGTTCAACTTTGCACATGTGAACTTCAGTCCATGGGAGAATCCAATTGACACTCACTGTGAGATCCACAACTATTATCAAAAATTAAAGATGATAACCTTTGGAAAATGCATACTTAATGTAAATAAGACAGATCTGATTTTTTTTTTGCTCTTTCTTTCAAAGAAATTGTAAGGCGTCTAGGGCAAAGGTCAAAGGAAAACTGGGCAGAAATAGCTGACAACTCTTATTCAAGTTCCCCAAAGTTCTAGGATCATGATTCTGCTAGAATTGTTGCTTCCAACACTAACTGCAAAGAGATTTGTTGAGGAATAAGCAAAAGCATTTAATGTGCATGGGGATTGTGATGAAGTTTCTTAATATATTATTATAATATTATTAATATCAGTATTAGCATTATTTGGAAACTTAGGTTCTAACATAGACAGAACTATGTACGGGTTTAAGATTTGTATTTCTACATTATGTGTGTTAAGAAGGGAAGAATGTACTCACATTTTCGAGTTCTGTGACTTGTTCCAGGGTGTATGAAAATCTCTTTACCCTCATTTAAATGAGCTTTCTTTATATATAAAAAAAGCAATGAGCTAAGTAGATTTATGTTTTAACAAAAACAAGAGTAGAAGAAAAAAAAGATACTGCCAGTGTCAATGTGTCCTGTCATAGAGGGAAACAGAGTCAGAACTAGTTTCATATTTGAAAAGAGAGAACCTTCCAGAAGGTCAGTGAGTGAGTGAGCATTATGTAGGTGTCAGTCAGACTACAGTAGCAAAAGTGCTTTTGGCTTAGCAGTCTCCAAAGCAGTTCAGCTGAATAGAAATCCTGAGTAGTTTAATGTGAATAGGCAAAATCTCCAAAATCAGAATGCTATGGCAGAGGAATCTAAGGAATTCTTGTTAAGAAATAAGTGTTAGCAATTTGTTTAAGGTCTCAGGGAGAGGCATTAATGAAAAGAGAAATATCACCAACTGAATGTAAATGTTCGCCAGAAGGAAACCAAGTGCAGTTGTACCAATCGAACAAGGAACATTAAAATGGAAACTGAGTGAGTCTTCGCTGAGCTTTAAATATCTATAAGGCTGCTGATGAGGGTAAAAGGGTTGAATCTTCGTTTCTGATATATGTCATAAAATTGTTTCAATTAATTGTTGTATCAGGTGAAATAATTTATGTTTTTCTCCTTTTGTGTAACAAGCATTAATGTAATTTTCTTAAAAGTGCATTGACAATCTCTCATGAGTATGTTCAATGATTGATCACCACAGAAGTCAAATTACAAAATAAAATCTGATTGGTCAAACAAGATTTCATTTTGGGATATGACTTGTCCAGTACTGCTGTCAGCTGAAATCATAACATGGACATACACATCACCACCAATGTGTATCCCCACAATGGCCCACCAGCTATTCTATATGTCACTTGAACTAAATGTCCAGAAATCAGCATATTTCCTCCCCTTTCTTTCCTATTTGGGTCCAGTTTCATTATCTAAAGAGAGTACATCTCATCTTGTTAAGTGTGCTACTATCCAGTACTACCCCAGGACATGACTGAACAGGTGAATCCGGAACTTGCAGATTAAGTCCCTCGACTGCTAGAACTTCCCCTTGTCAGCATTTTCATCCTAAAGGCGCAGGCAGAAGACTGATGCCTTAAATGCAGTCTGTATAACCTGAACAATGGCAAAATTTCACTTTTTCTCTCCATTACATCTGGCCCCTGAGAATTACCAGTGGATGCCGGTGCATTTACTTGATTTATGGTGAAAATATGGCAGATCACAATGCTCCTGCCTTTTCCCCCATGAAATTCTGTCCCCAACTCTAGAAACTACTTTTGGGGGATATCATCATATCAATTTGAAAATTTGAATTCTTTTTCTAAAAATCTCCAAAACTGATAAATAAAAACTGATGGTATTAATAATGGCCATGAAGCTATTTAATTGTCATGGAAATCTAACTGGGTCATGAATGTCCCAGTGTAAGGATGCACATGACATACTCTATAACAGTGGTTGGCAGTATCATGTCATTGTCTTTTGAGGTGACCTAAGATGTTACATGAGCATGTGTAACCCATAAAGCAGGTCCAGAACTCAGTACTATATTGGCAATGTGGACTAAATCCTGACTGTTTAGTTCAGTATAACCTTCCTTTAAGCCTTTTCCCATTGTTGCATTAACTAGAAATCTCAAAGGAAGTTAAAGGTGCAGAACTCCATGTCTGTCACAAAACTATTCCTGCCCCTGCCCAATTAACAATATCAAGGGATATGGAGATAGTGCAGGAAAATAGCAATAAAGTAGATTAGCTGTAATTTAGTTGAAAGGCTGAGCAGACTTGAGGGGCTGAAAGGCTTACTTCCACTCTTATTTCTTAGACTTCTACATTCCCACTCTCCATACATATGCTAATTGTACGCCTAATTGTTCTTAGCACATAATAACATTCCTCGTCCTAGGAACAGGACTAGGCAATTCAGTCCCTTAGGTAAAAACAATGACTGCAGATGCTGGAAACCAGATTCTGGATTAGTGGTGCTGGAAGAGCACAGCAGTTCAGGCAGCATCCAAGGAGCTTCGAAATCGACATTTCGGGCAAAAGCCCTTCATCAGGAATAAAAGTAGTGAGCCTGAAACGTGGAGAGATAAGCTAGAGGAGGGTGGGTGGGGAGAAAGTTGTTCCGAGGCGGAAGATGAGGTGTTCTTCCTCCAGGCGTCTGGTGGTGAGGGAGTGGCAGTGAAGGAGGCCCAGGACCTCCATGTCCTCGGCAGAGTGGGAGGGGGAGTTGAAATGTTGGGCCACGGGGCCGTGTGGTTGATTGGTGCGGGTGTCCCGAAGATGTTCAGTCCCTTAAGCCTGCTTCACCATTAAATACCACCATGGATGATCTCAAATCAGCCCTAATTTCCTGACTGCTCTTCATGACCCTTTAACCCATTACTAATTTAAAATCTGTCCATCTCCTCCTCAAATTTACTAAATGTCCCTGCATCCACCACACTCTGAAGTAGTGACTTCCACAAATTCATGACCCCATGAAAGAAGTGACTTCTCCTTATCTCTGTTTTAATTCTGCTTCCCCTTATCCTAAAACTATGACCTCTCATTCTAGATCATGAGAGGAAACATCTGCTCTGAATCTACTTTGTCAATCATCTTTCTGATCTTATATACCTTGATTAGATCTCCTTAACTCCAGAGGTTTAAGCTGCTCAATCTCTCTTCATAAGAGAAACTGCTCATTTCTCAAGTCAATCTAGAGAACCTCCTCTGAACTGCCTTAATACAATTACATTTCTCCTCAATTAAGGAATATTAATTGTACGTCAGGTGCTGTCTCTCTAAAGTCTTGTTAAGTTGCAGCAACACTTCCCTAATTTTATAATTTATTCCTTTAGCAATAAATGCCAAAATTCCATTTGCTATCCTTATTACCTGCTGTACTTCATCCTCATTTTCTGCAGTTCATGCACAAGGACACCTAGATCCCTCTGCACTGAAACACTCTGAAGTTTCTCCCCTTCTGGATAAGTTTCCTTCCTTTCTTTTGACCAAATGGATAGCCTCATACTTATCCACACTGAACTCCAACTACCAAATTTTGGTCTATTGACCTGATCTATACATATCAATTTGCAAATGTATTATGTCTTTATTATAACTAACTTTCCAACCTATTTTAGTGTCATCTGCAAATTTGACAATGGTATCTTTTATCCCTGCATCCACGTCATTAAAATAGATTGTATATAATTGGGGCTTGAGGATTGAACTCTGTGTCACCCAACAAGTTATATTTCGCCTACCAGTAAAAGATCCAGTTAACCCAATTCTCTGCTTTTTGTTGGTTAGCCGATCTTCTATTTAAACTAATAAATTACCTTGTGTATTAATCTTCTGTGCAGCTTCTTCTCAAGTGCCTCAGTTGTGTTAGTTTAAGAGATGGGTGAATATTCAAAATAAGGCAGGAAATGACCATGTTTTAAAGTTGCAGAGAACTTGAAGTAAGCAAACAAGTAGTGATATGTAACATTACAGTATAATAAAGTAAGAGTTAAAGTCAAAACTGAGAAAGAATGGTTGGAGATGAAATGGTGCATGAATAGTTTCCTAGCAGACAACGTTGTTTCTGGTTCCATCTAAAACTGAGTGAGAGTGGAGCAAATATTGGCATGAAAGAGTATAATGAGCTTCTTCGAGGCATTATCGGCACAGGAGATATATTTTCTGTAAAGATATCAGAGTCAATTTTCAGAGTGCACACAGGCAGCAAAGAAGTTGGAAAGTTGGTGTGTAAAAATTCTTGTAATTAATTTTTCAAAATGTAATTTGAGTAGATGCATGTAACCATTAATAGTTCAGTGACTGTAACATTACATATAAACAGAGAAGATAACAAATTTGGAGACTGGACTACTGAGACTTTAATAGCACCTTGAACTTTGCCCACACACAGTAGCTGCAAACAACCATTGCTTAGTTTCATTAAAGGCTGGAAATGGGGATCAGCTGTCACAGGGAATTTTGTTTTTCGGTTCCTGGAAACAATTTTCTTTGTAATTCCTTTCTTTATTATTATCCCAGAGTATTTCTTTAAAAACGTTAAAATAAGTCATAGAGTCATAGAGATGTACAGCATGGAAACAAACCCTTCGGTCCAACCCGTCCATGCCGACCAGATATCCCAACCCAATCTAGTCCCACTTGCCAGCACCCAGCCCATATCCCTCCAAACCCTTCCTATTCATATACCCATCCAAATGCCTCTTAAATGTTGCAATTGTACCAGCCTCCACCACTTCCTCTGGCAGCTCATTCCATACCCAACCACCCTCTGTGTGAAAACATTGCCCCTTAGGTCTCTTTTATATCTTTCCCCTCTCATCCTAAACCTATGCCCTCCAGTTCTGGACTCCCCGACTCCAGGGAAAAGACTTTGTCTATTTACCCTATCCATGCCCCTCATAATTTTGTAACCTCTATGAGGTCACCCCTCAGCCTCCGACGCTCCAGGGAAAACAGCCCCAGCCTGTTCAATCTCTCCCTATAGCTCAAATCCTCCAACCCTGGCAACATCTTTGTAAATCTTTTCTGAACTCTTTCAAATTTCACAACGTCTTTCCGATATTTTCCCTTCAATTGATGCTTATGGTGATATATTAACTGATAACAAGTTCATCCTAAATCAGGCATGAGTTCTTTAAGTGTTGAGCATTTAGTTCATGCACAACAAACAGCGATGACTTGCTGAATTGTTCACCTGAAATATGACACTAATAACAGTGCAGCATTCTCTCAGCATTGCTAGATTTTGTGTTCAAGTCTCCAGAGTAGGAGTTAAATCCAGGCGAGGTGAGAATACTATCAACTATGCCATGTCTGGTACCTTCAAACACACAGACAATAGTATAAGGAAGAATATAGAGAATTACCAATCCAGAATACATTTTCATAATTTTGGATTTACAGATATTTTACTTTCATTTTTTCCAATTGTTTGCTCCAATTGATGTGTTCTCTCTGAAGCAGAACTGCGGCTCTGCATTTACACAGCATGTTCATTTAAACTTAAAGAATATTTTATTCAGCAATAATAACCCTTCTCATTCTTTAGGGAAAAGACGATTCACACTGATTGGTGAGTTTGTAACAAGAGAGAATACCTATGAGATTAAGAAAGTGGAGAAGTGTTTGGAGAATTTTGTATGTACAGAAGATTTTTGTTATGTAGAAGGTCTTATCAAGGATGGTGGTGGTGGAGTTATCCTTTAATCGCTTTCAAAAGTGAAGTGAATGTATTGTTGGAAAGGGAAAAAAGGAATGTGGGGAATGTTGATAAAAATTAGGCCAGAGGAATAGGTTATAATTGATATTTACTTCTGTGTGTAAAATTCTAATTTTTTTTTGTATCATTAGCACTACCCCTTCTGCATATCATAAAACATCAAATATGAACAGCATTATATTTTCAATATGATATTCCTCACTGCTAACAAAGTAAAAACACCTATGGTGGAAACTCGGATGATTTAACAGGAGACCATAGCGACCATTGAATCCTCTTTCAACAGCCCAACTGGTGATATTTCTCAGTGAATGAACTCCTGATTATATAGAACAAATATAATTGTGATGGTAACCTATTTAAAACAGTGTCTGCATGAAAAAGGGAGACAGAGGAATCTAATACAAACACTAATCATTTTGCCTCAGTGCTTTTATTTATATATCTGCATAAAAACCAGTCTCAATTTGTTAATGTCTCTATGGCTATATAAATCAAGCTGGCTTTTGCAATGTTATTTTTCAAATAAAATTAAGAATGTGATCTGGCATGTATCTGTTCATTAAATGGGGAAACATAAAAACTAGCATTCCTATCCTTGTATATTTCTTACACAGCATAACAAAACAAAACTGGAAGTTTTGTAATAATCTCTGAACAGTTGCACATAATGCACTTCTTTCCTTGTGTTATGTACAGACAATAAAATCCTCCATTTATTTTCACTTGAGCATATCTCTAATTTTCATTTGACATACCTGTTATTAAATATGACTACAACATAAAACAGATCTGTTCACAAGAAGGAAACATTTAATTAGGCAATTACTGATATAAAGCAGATAAAAGGAGCGTGTCCATAGAAAAGAGTCAAAGGTCTCCAATTATACTATTTCCACAAATTACAGGGCAGTCTCATTATTGAGAGACTAAAGCTGAAAGAAAATGGACCAGAACTTGGGTCTGTGAAGTGAGGCATGTGCTTTGTTGTTAAACAGAATGGGGGCTTCTGTACTGAGATGCATTGTGCTCTCTGATGTGACAGAAATCCGGGATTATGTGTAATACTCTGTGCCCAACACACCCTGTAGTCTTATGCTAACACCGATTTCCAGAAGTTTAATATAATTCTAAACAGATCAAGAAAATTTATTTTTTTGAAACTCTAAGTGTAGTTTGTATTTTTCAACTGATTCTGCTGTCCGGGTTTATCTTAGCTACATAAATATCATAAAATACAAATCAAATTGCTGATTACAACTATATTGCAATTTTGCTGCAATTTTCCTGTGTGTAATTTGTCATGTATTTTTATTTTGTAGAATTTTCTACAATATTGCATTGTTAAATATTTATCCTCCATTTCTTAGCCTGCACTACTGCTGCTAAATGCAGATCCATGATATAAAATCATCCCAGACTTTCCGCACAGATTTAAGAGAGGAGCTGGAATAAACAATGTGGAAATCAGCATAAAAATTGCAAAAAGATAGACTAATGCTTCAGATAGAGCACTTTCAGCAGAACATCCTCTAAAGCAGTGCCCAAAAAAATTAACTTATGTTCTTCAATTTAAATATTGACTGAAGTGCAGTATATTTCCAACATGTGCAAACATGTTTTGTAGATTGCTCTATTGCTTTCACCAAGAGAAGCTGCTTCCAGTTCCAGATATTAAAGCGCCACGGGAATAGTATTCTGACTTCTTTATTTACAGACCCACTGCACAAGTGTAGGATTTGTTTCACCTATCCATGCTACAGTGTACCCTTAGTGGAGCCGGGAAATCTTCTTCACATGTAGGGTCACAATGTAATTGATTCAAATTGATCAGGATCTTTGATCTTCTCACTGCACTGTTCACCAGACCCCTATCTCTTAATGTTTCAAGTGATAGAACTGAGATTAACAGCAATGCTAGCTGCGTTCAGTAAATAATAAACACTGCATTTTGCCACCAAGTTCTGTTTCTCTTGCTGTAACTTCTACGTGTTTAAGTATGATCCCAATAAAAATAACAGATCTAAAAATAATGTTAGCCTTTACTTAATCTGTTATCTACTTCTACTACTATCAGGTTCATAATTGAAGCAAAAACCTCAAAGATGTTTGTCAGATGATACTGAGATTACTGTCTTCTTGGGGTTTGGGTGGTTCTGGCAGTGAGCAGCCACCAATCTCACATTTGCACAGCCACATCCATTAGACAAACTAGCCTTTCATCCATTGACTCCATTTATACTTCCTGCTGTCTCGGGAAGGCAATCAACCCCTCCCATCCCAGTTATATTCTCTTCCACCATCTCCCATCAGGCAGATGATTTACATGACCCTGTTCCAGCATTCAATTAGATCATGGCCAATCTACATTAAAGGTTCAGTACATAGCAGTTCAGCTATCTCATACAGTACCCCCACTGTAATATCTAAATTTTCCTTAAACACATTCAGGCTTTTCACTTTGGCCATTTTTCCCTGAAGTCCATCCCAAGTGTCAATCACTCTAGATGAAGAAAAACCTTCTGATATCAATCATAAGGTTGCTATTTATTAGTTTGAACCTGTCACCCTTTGTCCAATAAAAACATAGGAGGTTGAGAGGATTTCAAGACTAAGGGGCACATTCTTAAGGTGAGAGAAGAGTGATTGAAAAAGGATATGATAGGCAAATCTTTTACACAGAGGGTGGTTCGCATGTGGAATGAACTTCCTGAGGAAGTAGTGCATGTGGGTACAATTACAATGTTGAAAACACATTGAAACTCGAAGTGTAGTTTGTATTTTTCAACTGATTCTGCTGTCTGGGTTTATCTTAGCTACATAAATATCATAAAATACAAATCATAATGCTGATTACAACTATATTGCAATTTTGCTGCAATTTTCCTGTATGTAATTTGTCATGTATTTTTATTTCGTAGAATTTTCTACAATATTGCATTGTTAAATATTTGGCCTCCATTTGTTTGCCTGCACCAATGCTGCTAAATGCAGATCCGTGATATAAAATCATCCCAGTACATGAACAGGAAAGGTTTGGAGGGATATGGTCCAGGAGCAGGCAGGTGGGACTAGTTTAGTTTGGGATTATATTTGACATGGGCTGGTTGGACCGAATGACCTGTTTCTGTGCTGTGTGACTCTCTGACTCAATGACTGTAGATGCTGCAAATTTGAAACAAATATAGAGAATGCTGGAGAAACTCTGGCAGTATCTATGGAGAGAGAAACAGAGTTAACACTTGGAATCCAGTATGACTGAAGAAGCGTCATATTGGACTTGAAATGTTAATACAGTTTCTCTCTCCATAGATGCTTCTCGGGCTGCTGAATTTCTCAAGCACTCTCTGTGTTTGTTTCCTTTGTTCAATTCTCAGAATCTAATTTAAAATAATATTCAATTTAGTCACATTGAGGCATGAAGATGTCTAATTTTCTCACCTCTCTTCAATGATTGCTGAATCCCAATGCGGGTGAAGTAAATGGGATGTGGGTCTAAACCATTCTGCTTTATTGGTCAAAATTGCTAAGCATGAAATTGAACAAATAGTCCATTTGTGAGAATCAGGAGAAACCTATAAGTTAGCATTATGGTAGCAACAGACGATGTGAGGGTGGGTTAACATTGATCCCTGGAGTATGGTGCAGAAATACATCAACAACATGGGTTCAATGCCAGATGTGGTAGTTCAAGATGCTCAACATGGATTGGTGTCCTTCAAATAATATGACCATGGTGTCCTCCAACAAAGAAAGATGCTTATGGCCCTCAATAGAACATGGCCAGTCAGGGGACAATGTTTACAATGAGGCTTTATCCTGTACCGTTATTGTCAAGCATTTTGGAGGCAGAGTCAACTTCATACTGGACTAATTCCTGGCAAAAGTTTCTCATGAAAGAACCTCAATTAAGTAAACACAATGTATCTCAGTGGAATTGGAGACTAAAACATCATCAAGTTTGGCTTTTTGTACCTGTTGTAGGTAAGACCTATCACTGTGGAAGTGGCTGAGAAACATCTGTGACTTCAGAATGGAAGTAAATCTCTGTGACAGTGTTTGTTAACCTGATGTCTGAACAAGGAAAATCTATCTCACTCCACACTGTTACAATGCTGCAGCTTAATGAATTCTTGGGACAGCTACCAAATGTTTTATAAAATTAGCTGGACTCTTGGTCACCATCAGATAAGTTTGCTGCTATCGTCCTCTTTTTAGGTTAGGATCTAAAGGGCCTGTTTTGTCTAGTTTGATAGAGGAAAACCACATGGTGGTCTAAAGGGAAGAAGCCCTTGTCTTAAACAAAGAATAGTTTATTGCATGAAAGCAATCAAGTGCAAGTTTCAATTGATATGGTTGACGTTATTACAAAGATTATGGGGAGACCATGTTTGGTAGGTCTTTCCCCAATGAGATCCAGAGCAATTTTGTGCTTTGCGATTGAATTCCTTATGACATCATCAGGTTAAGTGAAGTTTAATGCAGTCTTCAGCATTAACCCCTTCGGAACCCTTACCTTACCTTGGTATTTGAGCAGTTAGCTCAAATCATTAATGAGACTCAAGTGGATAGATATTAATATGGAGGGGACTCCATATAAAACTGCAAAAAATGCTGAAAATGGCTCTGATGGTACTGGCTGGAAGAAATCTATCAGTATAACACTTTGCGCTGAATTTGATCTCATCTGGGCAATAACATGCTGTCCAGTGGGATTACTGTTATACAGTCAGAGTCATAGAGACATACAGCACGGAAACAAATCCTTTGGTCCAACTCGTCCATGCTGACCAGATATCCTAAAATAATCTCAGTCAATTTGCCAGCATATCCCTCTCAACCCTTCCTATTCATATTCCATCCAGATGCCTTTTAAATGTTGTAATTGTACCAGCCTCCACCACTTCCTCTGGCAGCTCATTCTATGCATGCACTACCCTTTGTGTGAAAAAGTTGTCCCTTAGGTCCCTTTGAAAACTTTTCCCTCTTTCTCTGAACCTATGCCCTCTAGTTCTGGACTCCCCCAGCCCAGGGAAAAGACCTTGTCTATTTATTCTATCCATGCCCCTCATGATTTTATAAACCTCTGCTGTTGATGCGCCAGGAAAAACAGCCCAGCTTATTAGGTAAAAACAATGACTGCAGATGCTGGAAACCAGATTCTGGATTAGTGGTGCTTCATCATGAAGGGCTTTTGCCTGAAACATCGATTTTACTGGTCCTCAGATGCTGCCTGAACTGCTGTTGTCTTCCAGCACCACTAATCCAGAGCCCAACTTATTAGGCCTATCCCTGTAGTTCAAACTCTCCAACCCTGACAACATCCTTGTAAATATTTTCTGAACTCTTTCAGGTTTGGGAAAGCCAGTAAGAAAACAGTAACTCTTGGAAATGAATGTACTGGTAATACTGGAGCACTGGTTATTAAGTATACAAAATGAGTTGGACCAGGATGTGTCATTTGCAAGTTTTAACATTTTCCTTCTGGAATAATAATTCGTCCTACTTCATCTTTGAGCATTAGGAAGTTGCTGAAGGTGTCAGCAGAAAAGATGATGAAATAGTTTTGACATTGGTAGAAACAATAGCTTACATTTATCCTGTATGAAACAGAAGCTATTTTCTCAGTCGCATGGACAGTCGCATCTACCAATTGACATTGGTAGAAACAATAGCTTACATTTATGCTGTATGAAACAGAAGCTATTTTCTCAGTCGCATGGATGTTTCGTTGCAGAAACAGTGAGGACTACGGCAAAAGATATACTCAGTTTGTTATGATATATTGCTTTTTTTAATTTTAAAAATTAAACAAGTTTTAAGACACAAATATCCTTCAGCTTTAGAATCACTGAGTAGTAGTTTCTGCTTTTCAACAAAATTAGCCTTGTAGCATAACTCCAGAGTAGGATCTTAACCTGTATCAAGAAGGATGGGTTGTTACAGCTTCTGAAAGGGACAGTTTCATGAAACTTAAATTTGACATCAGTTCAAATGCAATTCCACAGTTTGCTATCACACCTGGTTTTAAAATGTATTTTGTGAGTTCTTTGAACTACCTTCACAAACTCAAAGTTAATTTAAACACTGTGATTGCTGAAATGAGGAGCATTAGCAATAATAAGACTCACAAATATAGTAGCAAATAGATATAAAAAGCAATTAATGGTAAATTTTTTCACTAAACCTTATTAGGTAATTAAAATAAACTGTTAAGCAAACTGGAACTTTAGAAAAAAATTTCATATTGGTTTAAGATTGTGTACGTGTGCAGTTGGCAATAATTGTCAGTGGACATGTGCAGTCAACAATTATCATTGGTGTGTTGGTATCAGCAAACAGACACGAGTTGAAGGCCCTGGAAAGTCCTGCTACTCTCACCCATGTGCTTCAAATTTTAACTAGAAGAAGAGAACCATACATGTTTGTCAGCAAACATAGAAGCATCTTATCCTGGATGTGTGATTTCCAGTTGGAATATTGACCAGCGGTTTGCAATTTGGAATTGATACTGAAACTACCACCCTGGTATCAATGAACTACATTTTCAATACTCCCTTCTTTCATTCAATCCTGAACCAGCATTCTTGTGTTAGTATGTATATAAAAAAAGGATTTTTTAAAAATGCATTTATGTCTGAAAATAAATTCTGACAGCAGTCTAGGATCCTCAGAAAATGTGCCTTCTTACCTAATTTGGGTTTATTAGTGTATGAGAAATTCAACCCAATGAATCAGAGACCACAAACGAGGGTTGCGGTGAAATTGACAAGCGGTTTATTAGACAAAGCGATATTGCGAAAGAGGAATTGACCAAGCTGACACAGAACTGATTATCTGCACAGATGGACAGGATTCTCTTCCTCAGGTGGAAGGTGCTGGTAGGTTTTATAGGGTACAACACAAATGTGATAATTGTAAAGCAGTTATAGTACAATGGTGAAAATTGTAAAGTGACTAAAACAAGAATAAACTGAATGGAAATTAATCAAGTATTCAGCAGCAGCAGCAGCAATTCATTTGTAATTGACAAGAGAGTAGGTGAGATTGTTTTCGAGAGGATTCTTCATTGTATTTCCTGTCTGCACGAATATGTGCAAATGTCTCTTCTGGCATCCAGGTCTGTCCATTGTGTTCCACCTGCGAGTGAAGTCTTCTGGGGCATCTTGGTCTGCCTGTTCATTTATGTGGTATCAGTTTCAATTGGGAGCAAGCCTGCCCTTAGGGTATTGGGACCACAGTGCTAATTGGGGCTGGGAGCTTACTGTGAAGACTGTTTGGTAAGGCTATTCTCTGGTCTGGGAGTATTTTAGCCATGTCTGGTTTCTTTGTTAGCCTGTTTGGTCAAGACTGGGGCATCATGGGTGTGTTCTGTGTGTGTTGGCAGGCTTGATCTCTGTGTTTCGCAGGCCTGATTCTGTGTTTCTTATGTGGTCATGCTGTAAGTGGGCAGGATAGCAGATCTTTTTCTCACAATTAGATAAGTCATTTTACTGTGAAAAGCCCCATGTGGGACATTTTTCCTTATTTATTTTATGACTGTTGACATTGACATGAAAATCATTAGTGTTGGGGAATGAAATACCATTTTCACCCAATTTTACTACCAAAATTTTGAAGAATACTATGCTACCTGTAGGTTGTCCATTGCTTTGATTATGTACCTCATTCTCAAACTTAGAAATACACCTCTCTGTTACTTCTCTGAAAGAAGTATCAAAATTAATCACATTCTTTCTTTTGTTCTCAGATACAGCAATCTTGCATTTATTTCAAATCTCTAGTTATCCTGAGCAAGTCAGACTTTCACTTTAAAGAGCAAGTTTGTTTTGATGATAATACTTCCATAATAATACTAAGTAGTAAATGCCAGGGTACTGATCCAGTGATGTTGAGGAGTGGTGATGTATGTCTAAGTCATGATTATTTATGATCATCAGATAATGATGTTTTCATAACATTACTGATTTTCCTCAGTGAAATACCTCCCAGGAGACAGAGGTGCAGTTGAAGTAACATGAATGAGTTGCTGTAGTGAATCCTGTGGATTGTGCACACAGCAACTTTGGTATACTGGTGCTTGACTGGGTGGAGTATCAATCAAGTAAACCGTTTTGTCCTGGGTGGTATTGAGCCACTTGATGGTTATTGCAGCTGTTTCCATCAGGGAGCCAATAAATATTCTATCATGCCTCAAGGAGAAGATAAAGAGAGGCTCTGTAGGGTTGGGAACTGACATTCATTGCGACCTCTGTTCTACTCTTATAAATAACTGTTTATATGTCAACTGTGTGGCAATTAAATGGCACAGTCTTCATAGAAGAATTGGATATAAGAAATTAGATGTCATAATACATCCCTACAAAGTCTGGTTGGATTAGGGATCAGTTTCAGAATCTCATATTATGGAGAATATATTGATCCTGGCTGGAGTGCAACAGAGATTTGCAAGAAAGATGCTTGTATTCTAAGGGTTAAATTACAAAAAGGGATTATATGAATTAGGACTATGCTCCCTGGAGATTTGAATCACCCTGAGGGCTAATTTAAATAATGTTTTCAACATATTATCTGGAATTATTAGGGTAAAGAGAAACTATTTTTATTGTTTTGGAAATCTGAAACTCATCAACATAGCCTATCAGGAGTGACGTGAGGCTACACTTCTGGATGCAAACAATGGTGGAAGTTTGGAATTCTCTTAATCAGAAGTTGAAGCTAGGTCAATTGTTAATTTTAAATCTGAGATTGATAAAATTCTGCTAATTAAGATATTAAAGGATACCGAACAAACATGAGTAAATGAATTTCATCATGATCTCAATGTATGGCAGAAAAGGCTAAATGACCTACTCACGTTCCTCTGATTCAGCAATTGGAATAGTGTGGCACAGTTATTGCCAACTCAGAGTTGATCAGCCCAAATTCTTACAAATTAATCATTAAGCTCCTTCATAGACACAGACCAAAACCACATGCCACAAGTTTAAAATCCAAACCCATAAAATAAATGATATTTATTGATAAATAAATTGCACATCTTAAATCACAACTATACTAAGTGCATCAGGCGATGGGTATACTATACATTATGTATTACATAACTGTCCATTTGTCCAACATGTACATTATGTCATAGGCGATATTCGACTCTCTTCCACAGCTGCTTTTATTTTGAAGTTATTTGAAATTGACCATATATTACCTTCAGCCAAAACTGGATGTTATTTAGAGGTTGCTGTTGGTTTACTTGTTTTTTAGATTAGATTAGATTACTTACAGTGTGGAAACAGGCCCTTCGGCCCAACAAGTCCACACTGCCCCGCCGAAGCGCAACCCACCCATACCCCTACATTTACCCCTTACTTAACACTACGGGCAATTTAGCATGGCCAATACACCTGACCTGCACATCTTTGGACTGTGGGAGGAAACAGTGGTTAGCACTGCTGCCTCTCAGTGCCGGAGACCCGGGTTCAATTCCCGTCTCAGGCGACTGACTGTGTGGAGTTTGCACGTTCTCCCTGTGTCTGCGTGGGTTTCCTCCAGGTGCTCCGGTTTGCTCCCACAGTCCAAAGATGTGCAGGTCAGGTGAATTGGCCATGCTAAATTGCCCGTAGTGTTAGGTAAGGGGTAAATGTAGGGGTATGGGTGGGTTGTGCTTTGGCGGTTCGGTGTGGACTTGTTGGGCCGAAGGGCCTGTTTCCACACTGTAATGTAATCTAATCTTCGGACTGTGGGAGGTTACCGGAGCACCCGGAGGAAAACCACGCAGACATGGGGAGAATGTGCAAACTCCACACAGATCGTCGCCCGAGGCTGGAGTTGAAGCCAGGTTCTTGGTGCTGTGAGGCAGCGGTGTGAACCACTGAGACACTGTGCTGCCCACAATTGCCGCCCAGATTGATATGAATGTATTTAAGGGAGACTTTTGCTTTGCATCACACTAGTTTCTGTGGTCTTACACAGAGCTGTGTCAAACTTAAACAAGCTCCAACAATATAACACATTTCACATTATTAAGCTTTTCTTACACTCCAGGAATCCATGACAATGTTAATACAGGTATTCCCAGTTATCTGAAAGTACAGCGTTCCCAGGAAATCTTTCATAAGTCAAAAATGGCGTAAGGCAAAAGTGCATGATTTATATGGGAAAAATGTTGCTGTTTTTGTAACAGCGAAAATCCTCTTTGGATTCGTGAAAACAGGTGCAAACGTAAGTCTTTACTTTATGTAGAAAGTAAACGTTCAAAAAGAGATATCTGTACAAGAGGTATGCTTTTTGCACATGTGTATAATGCTTTTAAAGTTTTCCATCTTCAATGCCTTAGCCCTGCCCAATTTTTACTGGAAAAACTAATAGCCCTAAAATAATGCATATTCAATTTTCTGATTGCCTTCATCAGCAGTCTTAACAGTGGTAGCAATGACCTACCAATAAAGAACTAGACAATAAAATGTGTGTTAAATTACTCCAATTTAGAGCTGGTGGCAAAAACATTATTTAATGTTTAAAACCACTTCACTTGCTCCCATAATGGTGGTTTGAACACAAAACCTTATATTAGATTTGCTGTAGAATTTTAAGTTCTCTTGTTTGTATGGGATTCTTTGAAATTTATGACAATTGAACATGTGAATAGGACGAAAGGTTTGTTTAATTTGCAATCTTACTGAAGCTTAAAATGACCTCATTAAGATTAGTGACTAATGCAATAATTTCAGAATAAAGGCAGCCAAGAAACAAAGTTGAATGCCCTCCATGATGCATTGTACATGTTGGAGTATGCAAATGGACAATTGTGTAAAACATAGCATATAGTGTATCCACAGCATGATGAGCCTTATACAGTTGTGATTTGAGGCAAATATCATTTATTTTATGGTTTGGACTTTGAACTTATAGCATGTGGGTTTGATCTGTGTCTATGAAGGAGTTTAATGATTAACTTGTAAGTAATCATTTCTGTAGCCATTGTGATTACTTTTAAAACACAGTATGAGAGAGAAACTTCCGGGACAGAAAAAGGGTTTTGTTTAGAGTCATAGAGACATACAGCATGGAAACAGACCCTTTGGTACAACTCATCCATGCCAACCAGATATCCTAAATTTATCTAGTTCTATTTACCAGCACTTGGCCCATATCCCTCTAAACCCTTCCTATTCACATATCTATCCAGATGCCTTTAGATATTATAACTGTCCCAGCCTCCACCACTTCCCCCTGGCAGCTCATTCCAATTTGACTGAGTTTTATAAGTGAACAAAGTAAACAGTTGTGAATAAGCTTTGGGTGGAATGAAAATTCTCTTTTTTTGGCTTAGGGCAAACATTCATACTTTTTGTGTCCAGGTATTACTGGATTCTTCTGCTATTTAGCTCTGGAGAACAAACTTAACAAGATCATTCGGTGACATTATTTCTGCAAAGAATAAAAAGTTGCACGAATGCAGAAGGAAGCTTTTTTCTGAAATTGGTGCCAAAGTACATTTTTGGTCCAGAATAGTCACCCCAGAAATCCTAACAGTCAAGCCCTGCTGCACCTATGGAAAGTGAGAAAGAGCTTCCTTCATTCTGTTAATGTCTGACAGCTGTGAATCAGAGAAAACTGCATTATAATGAGAGAAATACGTTCATACATGAGTCACAAAATGTTAGCAATGCAGTTACACCAATTATTGAGGAAGACTAAATGTTGGCTCAATTGCAAGGAGGGTGAGGAATAAAAGGATTGCAGTTGTGCCATAATTATGCAGGGCATTGGTGAGAACACACCTTGAATACACTATACAATTCTGGTTTACTTACTTAAGGAGGGATACACTTGCATTAAAGCAGTTCAGTGAATGTTCACTATGTTAATTCTTGGGATAAAGAGGTTGTTGATGAGGAAAGGTTGAGTTATTTGTGTCTGTATTTTATTGGCTCTTAGAATAATGAAGGATGACCTTACTGAAATATATAAGTTTCTGATGGGGCTTGTCAGGATAAATCCAGCGGAATGTTGGAGGGTGCAATTACAAAGTATCAGGTCTTCTTTTTAAGGCATAGGGGAGGAGGAATTTCCTCTCGAAGAAGGCTGTTAAATTTTGGGATTCTCTGTCCCAGAGAGCAAGTATGCATGTATTTAAGGTTGATTTAGGCAAATATTTGATCTATAGAGGAATCAATGGTTACTGGAATCAGGCAAAAAAATGGCATTAAGTCCAAAATCAGATCAGCCATAATCTTATTCATTGGCAGAGCAAACTCAAGGAACCAAATGTCCAACTCCTAGTTCTGTTTCTAGTGTTCTTCTGTAAGGAATTCTAAGTCTTAAAAAGTAGATTTTGTTAAATTATGTTTGTGTATTCCTTGAATAAACAGTAATATCTGGCACCAGTTATTTGTAAATAGAAAGAAAATTAGATACACTAAGCAACTTTTTAATTGACGCGACAGTTAAGCACGCAATGAAGAGTTGTCCTTTAAAACTTTTATTGCCCTGGGAGCCAATTGAACAGCAATGTTCAGCTTAATTCTTTGAAACTCTTTTTGTGTGATTGTTTGAAATGTTTGGAAAGTAACTTTTAAATATATACTAGCGGGAGGTCCAGACAGTCGATGGCGGCTGACTGGGAGGCCCTTCTTGATTACAGGGAATGAATTGGCATTCTTCTTTGTATTGTCCAAGTTTGCAACATAATTTAGCTACCAGTACAACTCCCCAGACTTACAATACAGCCTCAGTGGTAGGAAAGGACCTGACAGAATCACAAATGACTTGCTACGTTAGGAGCAGAGGAACAGAGGAATAAGAATGGACACTTGTTGCTCTAGGCAGTATGGATGTGCAATGAAACCCACAGAAATTCATGTATCTTCCTATGCGGGTGGCCTGAAAAACATTAGGTCCAAAGGCGCTGCTAATACACAGTTAGGTCTGTAACATTTTTATGTATTGACTCAAAGGATGGAGACAATGTGGGCTAAGGCAACTTCTATTAATAATTACCCTTGCAAAAGTGACAATAAGTTGACTTCTTGAACTACTGTCATTTTAAGCGTATAGGCACACCCAGAGTGTTCTTAGAAAGGGAGGTCCAGATTTTTGCCCCAACAAAAATGAAGGAAGAATGATTAGATCTGAGTCAGGATGATATAACACCTGGAGGGGAACTTGCAAGTAATATTCTGACACATCTCTTCCCTTGTCATTGAGCCATAGAGTTGCACAGCATAGAAACAGACCCTTTGGTCCAACTTGTCCATGCTGTCCAGATATTCTACTTGGAAGTATAGGTTACAGGTTTGGAAAGTGTTGTCAAAGGAGTCTGGGTGAATTGCTGCAATGAATCTTGCAATCTATCATCACTGTTTGTCAGTGGTGAAGGGAGTAGAATGTTGAATGTGTTAAGTAGGATGCCAATCAAGCAGGTTGCTTTGTTCTGGATGGTGTTGAGCTCTTGAGTGATTTTGGAGCTACATTCAATATAGAATTTCAAGCCTATAGCCTGCTTATATAGCAATGGCTTTTAAATGGCTAGTCAGGATGTTAATAGTGCTGGACTCAGCAAAGGTAATACCATTGAACGTCAAAGTGGGTTGGTTAGATTCTCTCTCATCTGACATAATAATTGCCTGGCACTTGTGTAACACAAATGGTACTTGCCACATGTCAGACAAGGCCTGGAGATTGGAGGATTAGGTAAATTCAACCTTGTTAAGGGAAGAGATACTATTGTGAAAGGATGTCCATGTGGGATCAAGTTTGAAGTATTTGAGGGTGGGATGGTAACATTTATGTATTTGCATAATTAATTGTATTTGCATGTTTTGCTGTATATTACTTTTAAAGATTTATCATATACTTGGTTGAAACATGACTACTGATGAGTGTTATGAGTAATCTGGGATTTATTCTGGATCTGACTCACTATTTTATTGCAAATGAGAACTTTTTGAGAGAAAGAGACACAAATATTTAAGTATTTTTGCCTGATTGTATCTTCAAGAAAGATAAAGTCAAGTAATCGATTAAATGGTAACTTTTAAATATATCACTCATATTGATAATTTGAGAGTCTGACAACGCACACAAGTTTCTTAGGTCTCCAAGCCAAACCATGCAGGAACTTGTCCACATTGTTTCCATTCTCTTCACCTATACACAAGGAAAATAATTATCTGTGAAAACACTTACTAATGATCTCCACAGTAGTGAGCTGTGCATTGTTTCAAAAGATGCTTTCAATAACTAGCACATCACAAGTATTAAAAAGCCCTAAAAAATCCTCTTTGCCAGAGGGTGGGATGATAGTGGTTATATGGTAAAATTTCTATATGGATTGAGTTCTGACTTCTTTGACAAAACTTTGCTATGAAGAGAAAATGAGGTCTGCAGATGCTGGAGATCAGAGATGGAAATGTGTTGCTGGAGAAGCGCAGCAGGTCAGGCAGCATCTAGGGAACAGGAGAATCGACGTTTCGGGCATTAGCCCTTCCTGAAGAAGGGCTAATGCCCGAAACGTCGATTCTCCTGTTCCCTAGATGCTGCCTGACCTGCTGCGCTTCTCCAGCAAAACTTTGCTATGTCAACTTACTTTTGATGTGATCAATATGCTTGCACAAAATTTGTGGGCATATCTTAAGATTTCTTAAATAGAAGAGTTACATTTATTACTTTCTAAGATGTAGGACCTTTCCAGAATCCAGGGAAATACAGAAAATTAGAATTGTTACAGCTACTATTCAGCAGCTATGTTTCAGACTCATGCAGGAAAAATCTAGTTAAAAATCGCATGACACCAGGGCATAGTCCAACAGGTTTATTTGGAAGTATAAACTTTCGGAGCACTGCTCTTTCACCAGGCAGCAAGTGGAGTAGGATCATAGGACACAGAAATTATAGCAAAAGATCATAGAATCATATAGCGGTGCAATGTATTGAACAAGTCATGTGATTTTTAACTTTGTCCACCCCAGTCCAACACTGGCACCTCTACATCAGGAAAAATGCCTGCAGACTTTCCAGAAGCAAAGTTTTTACTGATGCTTTTTTAAAGAAATTAGCTTTGATAATTGTTTTATATTGTAGCCTATGAGCCATAAACTTCTTGCACTTCTTGAAAATAGAAGTTTCATAAATATTCTTAAAAATTTACAATAAAATATCATTTTCAAGGTAACTTTCACTTTCTAAAGTACTGAGCTGCACATTTCAAAACCTTAGATACATGCACATACATCCACACACACTTCAATGAAGGTACTATGAAGCTATGTAGCACTCAGTCATCTTAGCCAATATAATTTAAGTCTGACAGCATTAAAATTATTGTTCACTACATTCACAGATGACGCTGTACTCACAAATCATGTAGATCTGGTTGCGTGTTAATTGTATCTCCCACATCCTGTGTTCGTTTCTTGGGTTTATCGGTTGGCACGACAGGGGACATAATTGAAAAACAACTTTGCATTTCACAGTTTACATTGCTCACCACAAAATTAACCAGAGGCATAGCATAACACGCCATTAGGACAAGGCAGCCCTTTGGATCCATGTCAAATACAGCTCCCCCCCTCCACCCCCAAGGTCTTTTGACCATACTTGAGCCCTAATTGTAAATATATTCCAACGAGCCCAGCCACTAGTTTTCATAACAAGGTTTCAGTATGAGTGTCAGCAAGTCTCAACTGTTGCATGTGAACTCCTCAAGGATTATAAACCAATAAAGAAGTGAATTAATCTTCAAAATCTTCATTTAGATTTTTTAAAGTGTCAAACATCAACAACAAAATAAAGAACTTACCTTTTATGAATACCTTTACATGATACCTTTTATGAATTTACAATTTCTTCAAGCACTTAACAATTTGTGAAGAACTAACACAATGTAGTCATTGCTGTGATAGAGGAAAAGCAACAGCCAAGTTTTGCACAGCAAAGTTCAACAGACAGCAATGAGATGAATGACCAGATAATCTCTATTAGTGATATTAGGTGAGGGATAAGTATTGGCTAGGACATCATAGAGAACTTCCCTGCTCTACTTGGAATAAAGCCATGGGATCTTTTACATCCAACTGACAGAGCAGACAGGGCTGTGGGTCAGTGTCAGCTAAAAGACAGCACCAACAGTACAGCACTTTTTCAACCTAAATTATGTGCTGATGTGTGTGGAGTATGGCTCAAGCTCACAGCATTCCGACTCCCTGGCAAGAATTCTGTTATTGAATAATAGCTGACATATAAAATGGTCCAAAGAACCAAAAGAAACACTAGTAGGATGATTTGATTTATTACATATTAATTGTAATCTAATCTATCTGCTGGGGAATGGCTAGGATTCAACCTTCCATGTACTTTACACCTTGTTTGATTCCAGCTTCCATCGATATCAAAGTCAGGAAGGCTTACACCTGATCTGATCTCATCAGTTTTCCCCTGGGAGGTTGGATTAAAGTGATCCCTTTGGTTTTCAAAATGCTCACTGCAATTTGTTTTATAGGCTTTGGAATATTTTCATTAGTCTAACTGTCCCTGGCCAGGAATTGCTGTCCATTAAGCTTTGTTGAAAGTACTCATCCAAGGATACTGGAAGAGGACAAATTTAACCTCCAATGTGTTATCCTCCACAATGGCTGTTCAGATCTTTTCAGCTCCCAGGACCAAAACTGAACATGACTTGACACTGTAGAAGCATATTTCACCAATAGATCGGGTAGACAGGAAGAAGCTTTTCCCCTTGATTGAAGGGTGAATAACCAGGGAGGTATGGATTTAAACCAAGGCTCTAGAAAGTTTAGAGGAGATGTGAGGAAAAGTCTTTTTCATCCAAATATTGATCTAGATATAAAATCCCTACATTGTGGAAACAGGCCCTTCGGCCCAACAGGTCCACATCGACCCTCCGAAGAGTAACCCATCCAGACCCATTCCCCTATGCTTTACATTTACCCCAGACTAATACACCTAACCTACATATCCCTGAACACTATGGGCAATTTAGAATGGCCAATTCACCTAACCTGCACATCTTTGGATTGTGGGAGGAAAGTGGAACTCCCGGAGGAAACCCACATAGACACGGGGAGAATGTGCAAACTCCACACCAACAGTCACCCAAGGCAGGGATCAAACCTGGGTCCCTGGCGCTGTGAGGCAACAGGGCTAACCACTGAGCCACTATGCTGCCCCACCACTGAGCCACCATGCCAAAGAATGGTGGGAATCTGGAATTCACTGCCTGTAAGGATTGTAGAGGCAGGAATCCTCATAACATTTAAGAAGTATTTAGCTGGGCACTTGTGATGTCAATGCCTTACAGGGCTATGGACCAAGTGCTGGAAAATGGGATTGGAATAATTAGGTGGTTGTTTTTGACCAGTGGGAGTGCAATAGACCGAAGGGCCTTTATCTTTGCTGTACATCTCTGTGACTATGAATCTATGACTGTCCATAGGGTGTGACTTTTCTCTCTGTTGGTTTCCATCTGTCTCCCCTTTTCCAATCCGGTTACCCTTAACATTCCTTTTGACCAAGAATAGAAGTATACTGCATATGTGTTTGGAGATTGAGGTTCCTTACATATTCTTGTTGTCATACAGGGACAACCTGCTGAAACTTTGTGGCATGTTTTCAGCTTGATTACTTAAATATGCACTATCATCTAAATAAAGATGCAATGCATGTATAATTTGTGAAGTGTTCACTAAGAAAAAAATATATTTAAAGATTATGCAGGTGGTACAGTGGTTCAGACATTGTCAGGCATTTTGCAATGTCCCGAACGGTGAACTGTTTGCATTCAACATCATAACCTCTCTGAATCTGATTGCAGATTCACGATTTAGTACAAGTAAAGATTAATGTGTGAATCCTAAAGTTGGGGCACTGTCATTAACTGCCGTGTCACAGGTCTCATTCAACACCCAACAGATCGAGCAGTCAGTGAAATCAGTTGAGAAGATGCTGTTTTCCATTCTCGTTGTTGTTTGTAATCCCATAAAAAGATAAGTCTTGTTTCAATGTGCATAATTGGATTTTTAACAGTGATCTATATAATAATTACTATTGAACAACCAATCTAGCCCTGAAGTGCAATTTCATCAAAGATTTTGTTTAATGTCTCCATCCAGATTATATACTATATGTTTTAAACTTGATGGTGTCAGTTTTAAGAAAAATAGACTTAATTGTGGCATATGTTCCAATCTTTGTTCTGCATTTTAACAAATAATTTGATTATTACTATGTTTCATTTTTTGCTTCATTGTGCAAAGTTTTTCACAACACTAATTGCGTAGATAGCTTGATGGCATCACTGCAGTTTGACACTGGGAATTCCTATTAAAATTCATTACAATCAATGGCATATCAAATGAAGTAGATTTTTTGTGAATAGATTGCTAAATAGCATTGCTTTCTTCAAGGTCAATGGGGAATGCACAGCTTCATTGCTGATCCTAAAATTCCAACTTTTTAAAATCTAACATTGACAATTTTAAGTTAAAAATTTCTTTCCTCTTGTTCTTGGGTATCACAAATGTTGGAAGCCTCAACACTGTTTCTTGTGGACCTTTGGCTTGTAATAATTTTGCAATCTCACTATGGAATGCTGGAACAAGGAAGGAAACATTGAACCCTAGTCAAATAGAAGGCATTTTTTTTGCGATTGGATCTAAAAACCATAATTAACTCCAAGAAAAACCTGGTTTCCTCCACATTTGGGTATGTTGTACATGAGCTATAACTGTTTCATACTGAAGCTGAGAGGCAGAGCCTTCAATTTCAAAAAATGACATCTTCACTTTGATCGATACAAAATTCCTCTTCATGGTAAATAGTAGATTTCAAGTCATTCCCTATAATCCATGGCCAACTGAACCATTCCATTCTCAAAAGTTGCAAGTTTGAATGAAGTACGCTGCTCTGATTTTGTTGTTATGCTTGTGATTTTTGGCTAAAATTATCTTTTAACTCCTAATTTAAAAAGAAAACAACAATAATTTTTTGTCATTTATGTCTTCACAATATCCTATGTCAATAAATTAAATTGTTGCTTGTGGGCAAATATAGCAGCCAATTTCTTCACAGAAAGTTCTCAAAAAAAATGTAATCTAAGTAATGACGGTTAGTTTTGTCTTGAAGGTTTGGAATAGGGATGAAGGTTAACCAGGATGCTTGGTCTGCTCTTCTTTGAAAAGCTGTTTGCTGCCCTGAATGGCAGCTGTTACCCAGCTTTCAAGGAGCTGTATGAAAGGAGCATCTCTGACTATATGACATTCTCACTGTACAATTGAAGTATTGTCCTAGATTACACATTTGAAGTCCTCGAATAGGCAATAGGTTCAGCACTTTCTAGCTCATAGGTAGGAGCATACCATTGAACAAAATTGACAGAATACCATTACAATCGTTTGCATATATGACAACCTTCCAATGCATAAGGCATTGAAGATCATTATAATCTAACCTGTCACAAAAGAAATCCATGTCTTAGGCTACATTGTAAAACTGGAGTTTCACTCAAACCCATCAATTCCTAAAGAGCCAGTTAGTATAAAAGTGATCGCTTACATCTATTGCAGCAGAGCTTGTAGGAAGTTCTCTCCAGGACACAAGACTGTCCTGAAGTGAGATAATGTTTCCTTAATTACCATGAGCAGATTAAAACTGTTTGTTTTAAATCATTCGCTTTGGATGTTTTACGAAACACCTCTGTGGCTATCATATCCTGAGGGGGGACTTGAACATGGACTTGTTGGCCCAGAGATGAAGATACTGCCACTGCATAGTTTCTTTTCATTGAGAATCTCAAGTGAAGGCTGAAGGCCGACAGAATATGACACCACCAAGACTGAAAGACAGAATTTAAAAGTAAATATTCGTGGGATGTAAGAATCACTAGTGAGGACAGCATTTGTTGCCTGCCCTTAATGGTTTCAACTGAATGGCTATCAAGGCCATTTCTGATGTTATTTCAGGGTCAATTATATTGCAGGCCAGCCTGGGTAAGGTTGGAAGATTCCATCCACTCAAGGACATTAATGAATCTACTGGGTTTTTATAATACCTGTTAGTGGTTTCACGGTCACCATTAATGAAACTGGTCTTCAATTCTATAAATATTAATTAATTTTTGTTAAGTTATTGAATTCAAATTACACCAGCTGCCAAGGTGGGATTTGAAGCTACATCTGCAGAGCATTAACCTGGGCCTCTGGGTTGCTGGTACACTTGACATTATCATTATGTCAAAATACCTTCATCAAAGAGGTAGATCAAATTAGGTGGCAATTGTTGCACTTAAATGCCAATACAGTGTAGAATGGATGGAGAATTGAAGGAGCTCCAAAATGCTGGGAAAGAATAACTAAATGATAAATGGGGCAAACACATTCTTAGCAACTTAATGAGCGAAGGGTGATAACAGCATCCCTCTATGTTCTAACTCATAGGTACCACTCAATTTAAATTAATATTTTCATTTATTGTGCTAGTCACCATTTCTATTGTGTATAGAGAGGATACAGACCTACAAATAGAAAGCGCACCTTCCCCTGATTGATTTATTTCCCATTTTCTAATATTTCTGTCCTTCAAAGATGTTTTAATATAGATATATAGAGGGGTGGCAATGGTCTAGTGGTATTATTGCTGGACTGTTAACCCAGAGACCCAGGTAATGTTCGGGGCGATGCCCTCATCCGATGAGTGAATAAAGGAAATATTAAAATTCCTTTGACATGACTAACTAAATAATGCAGGACTACATATTGTGCAAGTGGACATTATGTGGCAGATCATTAAATGTCTATCTGCCCTTTGGTAGTTGACTGTAAAAGGTCAACCTCTCCTCCTGATTGGATCCTGTTTAAATCTGACATTAAAAGGTGAGCAAGCTTGTTTTCACCTTCCATCTGATATGTTAAAGCCACTTTGCAAACACAAGTTGCTGTTGAAGTAAAGCAGCTAAGAAATATATTTTCATAAAAGTATCAAAATCTTATCAGGCAATCTTTCATAGTAAATCTGAAGTACTTTGCATCACACATACAAAAATAATAGAAACACATAATTGTTACAGTGCAGAAGGAGGCTATTCAAGCCATTGTGTCTGCATCGGCTCTCTGATCATTTTGATTAGAACTAACCTCCTACCTTTCTCCTGAAACTCTGCACATTATTTCAATATAAAAAATCATCAATGCTCTTCTGAATACCTCAATTGAACCTGCCTCCACCACACTTCTAGACAGTATATTACATACCCTAGCTAGTTACTATTTGAAAATGTTTTTTCCTGCCGTGGGTTTGAAAAAAAGAAACGGTATGTGTATTAATGTACTGGAGAAAGATCGATGTACTCGATCTCACTGTTAGGGATATGTTAACTAGCCTCTTTTACTGGGGTTATATGGCTTAGCCAGAGGCTATTTTCTGTTCTGTCCAACTTTGTATTATCATCCCACCTCATTAGTATCAGCTAGTTAGATCATTTCCTTCTTTTCCCCATGTTTTGACATATTTAAAGCTGTTTGATGTGTTAAATCCAACATGAGAAGCAAACTACATTTTGCAATACATCCACACTTTAAAATTTCTCCTCCCCAATGTAATTGATATACAGAAAAATCAATTATTAAAATCAGTGTAAGAATCAGTTATAGTTTTCCATATTTAAATGTGAATTGTCTTTATATTTACTCAGCTAATAATACGCCTTGATGATTTCTGTAAATATCTTTTAAAGAAAACATTACCCTCAATGCTTTTGTTTCCTAAATTATTCATCTGTGTCTTGGTCCAACTGCAGTAGAATTCCTGACCCAGTGACTCTTGTGATAATGGTGCTCATCCAAATGATTCAAAAAGATTTCAAGTGAGAGCCAGGAGTTCTGGTGCAAACAGTGAGTCTCTTTATTCAGGACCTTTAGCTTCAGGCAATTGAGATTGCAAACTCTTAATTTAGTGAATTTGATGTGAAAATTAAAAGTGGTCATCAGCATTCTCCCCTTCTTATATTTTCATGAACCTTGCAATCTAAGTTACATTATGAGCTTAATGTATATGCCATTATTGTGGTATTTATTAATTCACTCATTCTTTTCCAGCACTTTCCAACTCTGGAAGATGTATGTTGTGAGTTGTCTTCATCCACAAGTGTCTGTACAACTTGCACTGTCAGCCATTTGTTTCACAGAATTGGGAACTTGCCATCATCCTTCCTAGCAGTTCCCAAAACTTTGCAGAAATTCTGCATTAGATTTAATTAAGCTCACTTCAGAAATTTAGGGTTGTTACTTAATGATGTAAGAACCCTTCTAATGAGAAGATTGATGTTTCTGCAATGACAATGGAACAATTAAAACTACGCTATCTCATTCCTACAGGTCGTAAATTGCTTGTAGAGGTGTGCAGAAATCAGAAGACTTTTTCTGTTTCTTTCTGTCTCTTTCTTTTCTTCTTCTTGTCTTCTTGTATGCTGCATTATGGTTCATTAACATTATAAAATTCTCAATATTTTGCTACCACCCTAGAACTGGTCAGCAGCATGACAGCACCATGATTTTCCCAAATTTTTCAAAGTTTAGGAGGCAAAAGTGTGAGGTGGCAACTATATACCAGCTGTGCCATGATAACCCATTCTATCACTTGCCAATAAGCACATTACAGGCAAAACATGGGTGAGTTTCTCATTGGCTGATAGCTTCTGAGTCCCAAAGATCGCTGATTGAGGTCTACTCCTCAAACAGGGAACCAAGCCGTTAGTGTGAGTGTTTTTTTTTTATTTTCTTGTTGCAGTGGTAAGGGGAGTGGGTGTCAGGGGATTTGGTGGCAACCAAACTTTTAGGGGCCAACTGCTGACTCCACAGCCTCTGATTGGCCGAGACTTACGAATTTGAAGACCTCTTCCCCAACCTGGTAGGCAGGTCACCTTTGGGAAGCTGGCCTCCTTTCCTGGCTTCTGCTGAGGCAGGGAATTGGAGGTGTGGCAAGATGAAATCGTTGAGTGGCAATAAATCAACCACTTAAGAGTCTTAATTGGTGACAGTAGAGAAAATCCCAAAGCACCTTCTCATCCAAAACCTAATTTAGATGAGTGGTGAGAAAAGCAAATACTTAGGCAAATTGGCACTGGAAAGATACACATCCATCTTACCATCTCCAGGGAGGGGCAGTTCTGCTGAATTCTCAGTGTAGCTGATCTGTTTTCATTCATTATGTAGTAATGTGTTAAAGCAAATTACCTTAATTTTGTGTTATCCTTCTAAATTTCAAGCCAGAACCCACTTTCTTAAGTATTCTCTTACTTATTTCCTTTAATGGACAACTAAGGATGAGAAACAAATATTGATCGTGAACAATGCCAACATCCCATGAACAAATTTTAAAAGTGCACTTCAGTGTTTTGAACAATGAAGTTTGGTTATTTACTTTGCTTTCATAATAGGAATACAGCTTTTTCAATAATCTTCTTTACCCTAAAGTTTAGACAAAATTCTCCAGTGTACCAGGTTGCATTGAATTGCAGAGGTTGATGATTAGAATCTTAGCTTTTTAAAATTACTACCATCAAGTGCTCTTTCTCAAATAAATGATGCAAATTAAACCCCAAAGTATTTATGGGAAGATATCATCATTAGCATATGTCTTAATTATATCTAGTTTTTTGTGTCTGTTTTATGTTTCCAAAGTTTCATGCAATGGCATTCTGACTAGATACGTGTAATCTCTGGTTTATAATTTTGACAGTTTGTGATTGATATGAATATGACTTCCTATCATTTCTATTAGTTTAGCACCAAGATAACTCCCCTCACTATTGCAAAAGAAAATTCAACAAGACAGCAACCATAAGAATTTGTAACATGCCAACACTGCTGAAGTTAATGATGTATATAATGTTTTTCAGATCTATCTTATTACTGTACGTAAGTTTTTGATTGGAATCAAGAGTGTGGTTCTGGAAAGCACAGCAGGTCAGGCAGCATCCGAGGAGCAGGAGAATCAACATTTTGGGCACAAGCCCTTCATCAGGACTGAGGCTGGAGGGCCAGGGGCTGAGAGATAAATGGGAGAGGATGGGGTTGGGGGGAAGGTAGCTGAGAATGCAATAGGTAGATGAAGGTAGGGGAGAATGTGATAGGTCGGTGAGCAGGCTGAAGCAGATAGATGGGAAAGGTGATGGACAGATCAAGAGGGCAGTACCGAGTTGGAGGTGTAGGACTGGATAGTGTGGGGGGAGGGGAAATGAGGAAACTTGTGAAATCCACATTGATCCCAGTCCCAAGCCTCCAATTTGACACCACCCTCTTGACCTATCCTTCACCTTTCCCACCTATCCGCTCCACCCTCCTCTGGCCCACAAGCCTCATTCCGGACGATGGGCTTATGCCCGAAACATTGATTTTCCTGCTCCTCAGATGCTGCCTGGCTGCTGTGCTTTTCCAGTGCCACTCTCTTGACCCTGATCTCCAGCATCTGCAGTCCTCACTTTCTCCTCGTAAGTTTTTGATTGGTCATAAACATGCTGCCTCACCAGAAGAAATGCAAGAATGCTAAATTGCATTCAATCATTCATCAGGGCAACTGCAAGAATGCCAAATTTCATTTAATCATTGCAGCTATTCAAAATTTAGCATTTTTGTATTTGTCTTAATGGTGATGTTCCATATGGATTGGAAATGGGTCCACTTTTGTTTGTCATATATATAGTTATTTATCTATAAATTGTTTAGATAATAATAAAGAAGGCATGATAAGTAAGTGTGGATGACACCAAATTTGGTAGTATAGTGGACAATGAAGAAGGTTATGTAAAATTACAAAGTGATCTTGATCAATTGGGTCAATGAGCTGAGGAGTGGTAGATTTGGTTTAATTTGGACAACTTAAAAGCTATTGTACTTTGCTAAAGCAAACAAAAACAGGACTTATACAATTATATTTAGAGCCTTTGGCAGTGTTGTAGAACAGAGAAACCTAGGGGTTCAGCTATGTAGCTCTTTGGTGTTTGTATCACATGTAGACAGAGTGATTAAGAAGGCATTTAGCATGCTTGCCTTCATCGGCCGGACCTTTGAGTACAGGAGTTGGGATGTCATGTTGAAGTTGTACAAGACTTTAGAGTATTGTGTCCAGTTTTGATTGCCCTGTCAGAGGAAGGATATTATTAAATTGGAAAGGGTTCAGAGAAGATTTACCAGAATATTGCTGGGAATGGAGGGTTTGAGTTATAAGGAGAGACTTTTTTCAGTGGAGCATTAGGAGGTTGAGGAGTGACCTTATAAAGATTTATAAAATCATGAGGGCTATAGATAAGGTGAATGGCAGGTGTCTTTTCAAGTAAGGGTTTTCAAGACTGGGGGGATATTTTTAAAGCGAGAGGAGATGAAAGAAATGAGAGGTATTTGTTTTTACCCAGAGAGTGGTTTATATGTGGAATGAACTTCCCGATGAAGTGATGGATATGAGTACAGTTACAATTTTTAAAAAACATCTGGATAAGTACATGAATAAGAAATGTTTGGAGGGATATGGGCCAAGCGCAGGCAGGTGGGATCAGTTTAGTTTGAGATTATAGTTGGCATGGACTGGTTGGACCAAAGGATCTGTTTCTGTGCTGTATGACTCTATGACTGAGTGCAAATTGAAAAGCTTCAGCAAAATGTCTCTCTTTTCAGCAATACATATAAATTGATCAATCCAACAAAATTAATGCATTTAATTTTCAAATAACTGTCCATATATCAACAGGCAGTGTGGGTTTATCCTGATGAACTAATGTTCCATCTTCATTCAGCTCTTGCATACTTTATCTCACAGCCTGTTTCAATGCTTCTGAACTCCCCCCGTTATTGCTCCCTTCCTGCTCCCAACACTAACTCACTGGGTAGTATCTCCGCCTTGCACAGCATTCTGGTTGCCAGCTGACTGCCTTGGTTGTTGTACCTCTCACACTGTGAGCAAATCACAGGAAATGTACAGCATCAAATAATGAGGGGAATTTATTATTGTTATAAATTATTTCTACTTCAATCACTCACACCTACTTATTCCTCAATGATTCAATGATTCAGTGAAAGAATACTGCAGGAACCTTGCCTTCAGGACAAAAATCTTTGTGGATGGTTGACTGAGCATTAATAGCACAATCTGTCATGTTTGTTATGATTACATGACACAAATTCCTTTTATTTTATTCATTCACAGGATATGGATAACGCTGGCTAGATCAGCAGTTAAGATTCAACCAGAATGCTGTACATTTCTCCTTACCTTTCCTATACTTTAGTGTGATTGCATTATAAATAGTCTTTTTAATAGCCAGCCTGAAACTCATGTGGCTTATCCAGTGGAGGCACATGAAAGGTGAGACAGTTGAGGACCTGGGTTTCCTTACCAAAGGGACACCAGTGAACCTGGTGGGTTTTTATGACAACTGGCAATGGTTACATGGTCACTATTACATTACTTTTTATTTCAGATTTTTATTAAATTTAAGTTTCATCTCCTGTCATGGTGGGATTTGAACCCGTCTCCCCAGACCATGGGCCTGCAGTTCTGGAATGTTAGGCCCGTAACATTACCACTACGTCATCACTTACCCCATGATGCATGATATTATTTACATCATTTCATTGTGCAGCCATAAAGCAAAATGAACTTTGTTCCCTACTTTTTCTTTAATACAGTCCTCTTCATGTCATGAAAATTTCCATGGACAGAATAAAACAGCTGAAAATGTCTGTTTGGGAACATTACTAGCAGGACTGGACAAAGCAAATTCCTAATGAGCAAATCTAGAAAGCTAATGGATATATTTCAATGAATCTCATTTGTAATTGCAAACAATTTCAAGGTTTGTTCAGCAACCTTTCACCTTGAGAATGGGTTTATATGCAATGGGTTAACTCCAGCACTAATGCATACAGTTTGTTTGATAGCGAGAACTGCCCTTTGAAATGAACTGCCTCCACTGGATAAGCCACAAGAGTTTCCGGCTGGACATTAAAGAGACTATTTATAATGCAATCACATCAAAGTATTGGAAAGGTAAAAATAGCACAAGATTAGTTCCAACCCAAAAAGCAAACTTAAATACCTGTGTGGTCTCTATTCCCCAATAGTATCCTGTTTCCTTTTCAACTCGTAACAAATCCTGGAAATCCACCAGCAGGCCAAAGTCCATATCCTAGTGCCAAATGTGCCAATGAACACCAAGTTCTTTCTCCACACTGCTGCCAAATCACATTGTAACTCCCCTCGCTGCCAATCCCCAGCATCTTCCCATCCACTTACAACAACTGCCAAACTCTAGTGGGCAGCCAGTCTTCAGATTCAGTCTAGTACAGCCAATCTTCAGAACCACTCTCTGTTTGTCAAAGTCCAAATCAACTACATTAGTGCTGCCAAACTCCTGACCCATACCATTTCTGGCAAGCACACTTGATTTATAGTGGTCACAGAACCATAAATATTTATGGACTTCAATCCCAAATTTCTGATCGACAATCTAAAAACGTCAACTACAAAAACAGAATTAGACTCATTCCATGACAGTAAATCAGAGGTGCTGTAAAAACACATTCAGCTGGATAAGCCATCTCAGGTGGGAAACAGAGGTCAGGTCTGCTTCTAAATTCCAGATCTCCCCCACGGGGCAGGCCAGTCAATCACTGGAGTTTTAACAGGTTCTCCATTTAATTTCAGACAGTGAGTGGGCTCTCCAAGATATCAGACGTCTTCCACCTTATGAGAAATAGTGGGCTGTACTGGAATGGAGGAAGAGAAAGGGTGCTTCCAAATGGAAATGCCCTCGCTCCAAAATATTCATATCAACTACTAAAGAAAAATGGAGTTAAAAGCCAAGCCATGGCTATGGGGAAAGGAGTAGCCTGGGGCTTCTTTTGTTCCCTAGCTTACAATTATCTCATTACCTATGCGTCACACACTCACACTTTCCTACTCATCAGAAGTGGAATTATTGACCACTGCTAGGAACTGCTGGGATTTCTGGTGCCAGTTTTGAAACCAAGTTGTGCATCTGCTTAAATGCTGGCAGACTGCAGCTGCTCTATATGGTATGTTTTATTTGCCCTAGGCACATTGGACGGAGAGCACTTGGCACCCCATTTTATTGACGAGGATCTGGAGCTCCTGCTGGATGCACCAAGGTGTGGGGACACACAGACAGGATGAGGAAGTATGCAGTTGCGTCCCTTGTGATACTGATGACAGATGGAGATCTGGAGGAGCATATGTTGATTTTGAGTCACCAGGTTACAACTTTGACTTTCACATCAGGAATTATCATCAACTAGTTTCTCCGCAGCAGTGGGAGAATGAGAAGCTGCATAGCAATGAGGTGAGACAATGTAATAGTGTGGATATTACTGCATGCAAGTAGGCCTCACTACTCAAAAGCAAGAATCTCATCTCACTGTTCAACACTTGGTTGGAACATGGGACCGTTTCCTCTTAACCACAGGAAGTCGCAATTCTCCCAGGAATATTCCATCTGTTACATGTTCCAGAAAGCTGAATGGTGCTCTCGAGTGTGTTCACAACTCAAGCGATCTTCTGCAAGTGATAAACTTCATTATAATATAAGGATCTGAAGGTGAATATTGCTATTTGAAGCAGTTGGCAGAAGCCATTCTCTGTGCTGCTACCAAGATCCCTCATTAGCCATTTCCCACTACGTGTTTTCAAACTGCTTTTCCAGGAAATTTTGGATTAAACTTAAGGTATCAAATAGCTGAATTTGCAGACAAAATCAGAGATCACATCTTTTAAGGAAACTCAAGGTCAACAGCTCGTGTTTTCTTGAAGCTCTTACCTGTCTTTTTGAGGAAACTTCTGCTTCATCCTTCACAACGTTAATTTTAATTCATGGTGAATACACATACAATTAAGGGAAAGCTGGAAAATTGAATGGGGAAAGGAATAGAAGTTTTTGTGAATCACTTTTGATGAAGTGGCAGGTGGTTTTTGTGGTCATAGACCAAGTTGACCAAAGGGTTTGTTTTGGGCTGTTATCGCTGTATAACATATTCATTTTACAACAGCATGTCACTTTTCTTAAATTCTGCTTTGTAGTTGAGTTTATCAAAAGGCACAGTTTAACACCTTATTATTCCTTATCTGACCACACCTATCCAGAGTATGTGCAATGCTCAAGTATGATCATTATATTACAATGCCATTACAAATACCTAAGAGCACTATTCAATCCTCTCTGGCGATTCTCCAAGAGCAACCTATCAAGATTTAAGATACAATGAGGTAGCAGAATTAGATGTGCTCACACAGTTTAACAGCAGGCTGGCTTGGTCTGGCCTCCTTTGCTGGTCCTGGGAAAGACGGTGTCCTAACTCTCTTCCACCTTGTTCAGCAGGACCTCCAAAGTAGTGTGCTAGATTTCCCCTGCTGGTCATGTCCAGGGCAAATGTCAGGAACTGGATAGCTCCCGATTGACAATACTTGGCCAGGTGCCCAATGGTCTTTTCAAAGATGGCGTTGGCTCTGGAGACATTTGTCAGTTCCAGGATTAACTGGCAGTGGTAAATTGTTTAGGGAACAGTGCATAGTAAGATAGGGATAGAAGCAGACAAGAGGGAATGCCTTAGGGATGGAGCAAGTTCTTAATGAGGCAAGTTTGGTAAGATACAGCAAGAAAACTTGCTGGAGCTCATGGCAAAAAGCTCTCCATGATAGATGACGTAACCGCTAGTCAACTCTCAAATTCACCCCAAAGTGTCATGCAGTTTCTAAGGCTTATGAAGTTTATAAAAATAAAGAAAGAAAAGTTCATGAGAGGTTCTAAAGTTAAAGTCTGTAGTGTTTAATTGTTCTGCGATTTATTATTTCAGTCTGTTCAGTATTGAAGTTAAGTGTGTTTGATTGGCTAAGTCTCAGTGTGGACTCAGAAAACATAGAGAACTAGCAAGAGTCATCAGACTGAGCTGCATCATGGCATAGATACCTTAATGCAAAGCAGGATGTGGATAAAACCTGTTATATATGTAGAAACATGTATCATCTCTACTTTGCTTTGAGAATATAAAATATGTAACATGGACAAAAGTATTGTCAGGTAAAATGAAATCACCAAATGAGTTGCATAGCCATCTAAAGTATGGTCCTGAAAGGAGAAATTGCGGTCATCACAAAAAAATACACAAATGTAAAATTGAAATAAAATTGAAAAGAAAATGCTGAAAGTATACCAGGCTCATTAGTGTTTGATCAAACAAAGAATATTGCCTTCACTATAGTAAGTGTTGATGGATCTGCTGTACAATTCCAGTATTTTCTGTTATCGTGATCAGGGCAACTTTAATTTTTAGAATAACTTCACTTTGCACAATACACTCTTGCCACTGTCATTTTGGAAAATCAATAACATTTTTCATGCAGCTTGCTGTCAGAATTGTAGGCTGATGTTTGTGGATTTAAGAAGCAGCATACAAAGTTATGAAAATCAATTACGTCCTTTGGAATTGAACTGTACCTTAAAATGTTTCATCTTAATATTATGTTGTAGTTTTCTGCAAATTTCCTACAGTAATGAACGATATTCTGGGTAACATTTGACCATGAGTTGTTTGATCAAACTTCCCCCTCTACAACATTAAAGGTCAATTATACCAATGTATCTGGATTCCAAACAATACAACTGAAGTATCTCAGTTGTATCACACACATCACTTGTTAACCAAAAACCATTCTGAGTTTAACGGTGACAAGTGCAGATGAGATTATATGAAAGGAATGCTATTTCCAAGGATAGCGAAAACCTTATCACTCACTCTTTCATTTCTGTAGGAACAAAGGGGGCTTTTGAACCGGATCTTTTCTCGCTCTTTGTGAACAGTGGGTCAATTCAGATAAATTCAGTAAAAGCCTAACAGCTACATTTAGTGATATGAATCCCTTCCAGACTGCAGGAGATCAATCTGAAATAGAGACTTGGTTAAAAACTTGAATCGATCTGCACAGCTCCTTAGAGTCAGTCACAGGCATTTTCAACATACTGCAGATGCTTGCACTTAAAATGAGTTCAGTGAAAACCCTTTGTCAGATATCTTAAAGGGGGCTGTATCCATTGCAGCCATTGTCTTACAATGCAATGTGTTACCAGAAAACCAAAAGCCTGGGGTGTTCGAGTTGTTTTACTCGAGTGGATTGATGTTCTCAAAAAGATAGAGTATGACACAAATTCTTAGTGCCAACATCAGCTGGGAAATCTTGTGCTGGCACTTCTTGTTTGCTGCTTTCTGAATATAAAACATTGTAAGTAAAGGTTAGCACAGTTCATACTGACCATCTTCTATTTCTCCCTGACATTACAGTGCAAATGAGATAATATGAAACAACGTAAAAAAGACTGCATAATTTTAGAATAAACCTAATAAGGGAAAGTATATTTCTCAGGTCATCATGACCCCAAATGATCTTGTGTCTGCCTTCAGTTATGTCAGTAAGACAGCTGATAAATGATAGAGCCAAGAAAGTCAATGAAGCAGAAACAAAACAGGGATGAACAAAACTGAAACACTGTAAATGTTGGATATCACACAACACCCAGTTTAGACCACAAGAGAAGGATTACTGTCATAAAATAATTGGGGAGTTAGGATTATAAATTGGGACTGGAAGATAAAATTCATCCTCTGGCATTATAATAATATACTACACGCATATGCATGGCATGGAACCATTTTCTAGCGGATGTCCCTTTCATTGATTGGTTGTTTGACACACCACATATACACAACTGATGAAATCTTCTGTTTGCCTGAAGTCTGCTTTGATCTTTTATTATATTTAGTTTTCTGGGGAAAAATTGTAAAGATTTTAGGGTCAATTTTTATCCTCAGATCTATGTCAGTTTTAACTAGTTTGGTACTGATGTTAAACTTTCTGTTCTCTTTCAGTGTTTTGTAATGTTTTTTTTTCAAGCCTTTGAATTCTCATGTCTCATCCCAGACAGATTAACTAAGATGGTAGCCAAGCAATTCATCAGTTCACCCAAAACGAGCAAACAAATATTCACATTCACCATGGTAAGGATGATTCTATTCATATTGATATAATGCCAATGGGGGATAATTCAGCTTGCACCATATTTTGGCATGAATCATCCAATGGTATTGCCGTAAGGCCCTTGTGGAATTGAGCTGCAGGCTTCATTTTGATTGAACTGGTAAGCTGTGGATACTAGTTCAGCCAGCCTGTTGCCAAACACTTATATCCAGTTCTGGTAAGCGGGCAGCCTCCACATAGTTCTTAGAAAGGGTAAGTGGTGTGACTTGAAAGGCTGAAAGCTCTGAACCAACATGGCTCAAACAATTCCTGATCAATTTTGGTCACATCCCACAAACTGAGTTAGGAT
Source organism: Chiloscyllium plagiosum (assembly GCF_004010195.1). NCBI lineage: Eukaryota > Metazoa > Chordata > Chondrichthyes > Orectolobiformes > Hemiscylliidae > Chiloscyllium > Chiloscyllium plagiosum. The sequence continues at coordinate 29,710,168 of NC_057740.1, forward strand.
TTGAATTACGTATTTGTCAGACACCCTAAATGCCTAGAAGTCACTGGTTTCCAATTTGGTTGGCACATATCAAGGTGACATCATGACCTGAGAAATATTTCTCCAATAGTGATATAGGACAAACAAATAGAGTAGGTGCAATGATGTTCACTTCCTCTTCTAAAGTATTTGAAATTTGAGAAGTTTGTTCTGGTGGTTTGTTTGGCATGTCCTATAGCGTTCGCCTCCATGCATAGGCATTGAAATCATTGTGCCATTGCTTCTTAGGCTCAAATTAACACAGAAGAATATTAAACTAAAAGATGGGGAGCCATGGTCTATTGTCCCTCAGCTGGACACTAAGGATGCAGAAGGTCAGCTCTTGTAATTACGTATTACTAGAGAGAGAGATCTACCAAAAACAAATATGCTGGCCTACCAAACAAAACGGACCACGTGGTTTATTATTTTTTACTATTGATTTCTGGGGAAAGAAATAGAATTGAGTTAAGTGATTGGAATGTGCTTTGACTGTGACTCTGTATGCTCACATGCTGTCTGTGAAACCAGGTAGATGAGTCATTGATATCGGGCCTTCTCTCAAAGTATTTCAGTGCACCTTTAAAAAGATCAGAGGCCCAGATGTGAGGGCATGTAAAATACATGGATAGCTAGTTCATTTCACTCAGGACACCAGTGGTTGCACCACAGATTATGCTATTGTACAGTTTGATGCTGAATCATACAGGTGAGTTTCTCAAGCTACTTATGGGATTGGCTAGCGCCCAAGAGAATATCTAAGGCAGACTTCAGGTTTGTAATATCATCCTGAAAGGTTCAGTGTAATTAGCACTCAGTTCTCCAGTCCAAGTTAATTTGAGTAATTACACACAATTCCAAGCATGTACTCAAAACTGTCCAGGGGGACACTAATTTGCAGTCCTGAGTCAAGCAGACCAGGGCCAAGACAGATGGCAATCCATCCAGCATGTAAATGTGGGATTTTAACTCCTTGTGTAGACACCACTAATCTTCTACCTGAATCAGAATTCTCTTGCTCCTCCTGGATAACAAATTAATTTATTTCTTCTGGTCAGGAGTCCCCCCTGGCATGAGGCTAAGTGGAGAAGTGATGATAGTCTCCCAATACAAGCATCAGGTTCAAATCACAATTAGGCCTAGACACCATTATCACTATTATCTGTATTTTCAGAAATGGACCCATTGCCTGGTTGAAATTGCTGGTTAAAATTGCAACACAGAGGTGCTGGAGTTGGTGGGTGGCTATGTCATCGCAGTCATAGGCTGCCTGTCAGAATTAATAGCATCAGAACAAAAATGTAAATAAGAATAGGCACAAATCTTACTCAGCAGGCCGGGCACCATCCGAGGAGCAGGAGAATCGATGTTTCAGGCTTATGTCCTTCATCAGCCCTTTCAGGATGGAGGGCTTCTGCCCAAAACGTCGCTTCTCCTGCTCCTCAGATGCTGCCTGACCTGCTGTGCTTTTTCGGCAGCACCCTTTCGACTCTGATCTCCTCGACATCTGCAGTCCTCGCTTTCTTGTACAAAACATAACTCAGTCATTTCTAATTAACATGATACTAAATACATGATCTACATCAAAATAAATTCATGCTGTTAGGGACTGAGTATTGATGATTTTTGGCCTTTTGCCGTGCTGAGTTTAAAATTCCTCTTGAGTTTATACTTGCAGTCCAGCACGACAGTTATCAATCCTACGTCTGTAGAATTCAGAACCCAGAGAGCAGTGGATGCTGGAACACTGTACAAATGTAAGGAGGAGATAGACAGATTTTTAATTGGCAACTGGTTAAAGGAATATAGAGAGAAGGCAGGAGCTTAGAGTTAAGGCCAAGATGTGATCAGCCATGATCGTATTCAATGGCGGAGCAAGATCGAGAGGATGAATTACCTACTCATACTCTGAGCTCTTCCAGTCTTATGACTTCAATTCTCCAGTTACAGAAAGTTAGCATCTTCCAAGGAGAAGGAAAAGACACAACTTGTCTGTAATTATGTGCTCTCAGGAAAAGAAGAGTCACGCATAAGCAACAAATCAATAGATGTGTCGTGCGAAATTCAGGAGGTTGGTGCCAGAATGATGATGGGTCTGTAACTCAATTTTCTGCAAAATTGCAAATTGGCAATGATTAAGGAATGCCAGAGAAGTCTTAATTTCCAGTGGGACAACTGAATTTGATTTTTTTAGCAACCATGTTTAGAAAGAACTATGAAACCAACCCTTTGTATAAACCTTCGATTCATGTATAACATTAATCTTCTTTAATTTGACATAAAAGCACAAATAGCATTTATATAATAATACATTGGAAGAGATTTTCAAAATTCCATGAGAACTGGGAGCCATGATGCCCAGAGTTTATTGAGCTATTCCTATTAAATCACTAGTTTGCTTATAAATATACTTTTGTTCTCAATGATTGCACCGAGCATTTCTGCATCACTGGACATGCTGCCAATTTGTACTCAGGAATATTATAGGAGTCTTCTCTTTCTTTTTGTCAGTATGAAGAGAATGACTTGGTCTTTGTTACCAAGTAAAGCATATCTTTAAGATGACACATAGCACAAAATTAAACTTGGTCCATTTATAAAACATGTTACTTCATTCTCAAGCGTTGTTAAAGGTTGACAATGCCCTAGTATAAGCTAACGAGACTCACTGTGGAGTGATGAATTGGAAACTATTCAATCAGACAGTTAAAATATCATACACGTTCATCACAACTGAGCTTTATTCTTGCAAAGATTGAGAGAGAGAAAAAGAACAGGATAAAGGCCAGCCTTCGCCCACTGGTAATACTCTCAAAGTGCACCATCAGCTGTCAACATTGCAGACAAATCAGGGATCAAGTTACTAACAAGAAGGAAAGGTGAGGAAAGATAGTTGCAACCGAGCCACTAAATCGGCTGAGAAAAATCCGCCCACCTAATTTGACATGTGGTTAGCTCAAAAGCTTGCCAAAACAGAAAACATTTGTGCCTGTGATAACAATTATTCTTTTTGTTAAAAGGCATTTTGTGTCAGGAACTTCAGCTATATCTGTTTACACATCAAAGGCTGCTTGCAACTTTTTAAATTGTCCTTTATTATATTTTAAATCCTGTACGGTACAGCAACCTTAGCACTTATTCTTAACTTTAAGCAGACTCTTGCTAAATTCTTCATATTAAACAGCTGCCAACCTGTGTTAAAATGTCAATTTTGTCCATTAGGCGGACTTTTATAATAGGGTAAAATTTTTATTGGCTTAGATCTGTCCATTGTGTTCCTCATTCATTAAAGACAGTGCAGATGTGTAATTTCCTTAATTGCCCAGATGTATGAAGCTCAGCATCATGCACAAAAATAATAGTTTAAACTATTTGGGGGAGATTGTGTTATTTATACTGGAGCAAAGATCAGTTTCATTTGGATCTTTCCTTCTCGGGCATATTATTATTTTCTTTTCCACCTGGCTCTGTGGTATTATAACCAGTATCCACGCAAAGTCCCCTAGTTTATTATGGTTCCAATCAGGTTAATCCAAACTGTCAGTCTCCTGGGTGAGGACAGATAAACTTGTTCCTTTTCTTTATTCTTCCAACTCCTCTGTTACTTGCAACAAAATGGGTCCCTTCTTATGTGGAGGCCTTTCTCCCTGATCAAATTAATAATTTGTTTTAAGAGGGGTCAATTTTACTTGGCTTTCTTGAATTAGTGAAAGAGTGAGTTTATTAGGTACTAAATGCAAGAAGAATTAATAACACCACACACATACATAAATTAGAAATGGGAAACAAGTTCAAAAAGGTAGAAGTTAAGAGATACATAAATCGATGTTTGACTTATTTGTGAGGAGCAGATAGAGAAACATTGCTGCTGTTACAATGTAGTTGTGCCATTGAATTCAAGATTCTTAGCTTTGCAGGTTAGTTAAAATTAATGTGTCTTGATTTTTCTTTTTGCTAAGTTGTAGCACTCAGAGCAAGAGTCACTTTGATTTTTGACCTGCAGTGCCAGACTGTTTAATGGCTGTCCTCAAACTGTGACCTTCACAGCATCTACATAGAGCAGGAATTTTCAGACAATTTTTTTTCAAATTTGTGTTTTACATATTCCAGGAAGGATGAACACAGACATATCTATTAAAGCATGCTTGTAATCTGGAGAAGAACCCAAGGATTTGTTTTCCTGATGAGGGGAGGTAATTAGATTGCCTCATATTTCTGCTTTCTGAAGTCTGTCTTTCTGTAGCTTGCTTGACAACTGTTATGTGTGATATTCCAGGATCTCACTCAAGGCCAAGGATAATCCATAACAGTCTTAAAAGTAGTCACTGAATTGCATTGTGCAGAATTTTCATTTTTAGTCTTTTTTTGGGCTCTTTGTCCTCTTTCAGAAAACAAAGACATTGCAATTATAAATTCAGAATGCCCACAAATGATGCATGGTTACAACCCATCATTGTGACAGTTGTATTTTACTAAAGTTATTGTTATCCATGTTTAAGACAGACATTGTATGTCAGCAGGAAGTTTGTTCATGGAGATTGAGGGCATTGAAGGCAAGCTGAAGTCTGTCTTCATTTGAATTGATTATTAGTTTGTATAATGCTAATTATAGGTGGGATGGTAACTCCTGTTGATTAATTTTTAGGCCCCTTTCTATTCCAGGGAGATTATGCTTAAGTGTATAGACCTCCATTTCAAATGCAATTAGCTAACATTAACTGATTAGGAAATGCATTTGGGCTCCCTCTGATCAGCTGATACAATTTCAACAATGATAACTTAGTTTAATGAAAAATAGCTGCAAAGTTGTAAAATCCACCAACGTCCAAATATTAAGAGTCACGGAGATTCATGTTACGGAGCCTTAGAGGCCACACACAATACCTTCCACTGTATCTCAATAATAGTAGCAATAGTGAATTAAATCAAAAATCAAATCAACATGTAAAAATTGTATTGTATTCACACGGACTTGCATGCATCTTAAGTCAGTAAAGCTAATAATTTCTCATACTTATATTTAAGACCTATCCGTCAGCGTTGCCAAAATAGATTTTTCAAAACCTCAAAAGCAATAAAATACAAACAGAATGAAACAAATGCAAGAAGAAATATAAGCATAAATCAGACTGAACTTCCACAGGGGTTTTCCTAACCTTTGCTGTGACATGGGTGAAAATATAGAAAAAAAAACAGAAAAACAGCATAAATAGACGGAATTATTGAAAAGAGGATTTCCTGTGAAAGTGTATTAGTATCATAGAACATCAGCTACTTTCCCACCTCTGTACTTATTGTGAATTTGTAAGTTTAAAAGAAGGCATATCTGATTGGTGCACTGCAGTGATTTGCAAAGGCAGTGGCATCTTCCAGACTTCTGCTGTCTAAAAGATTGAAGGCACATGGGAACACAATTCCCTGAAAGGTTCCCATCAGGTAACATCCCATCTTGACTTGGAAATATATTGCTGTTCCTTCAACATCACTCAGCCAAAGACCTTTCCCTCCCTTCATTACAGCTTACATTCAAATCACATTTACACAGGGCAATTATTGACAAGCAGCAAATGTTGACCTTGCCAATACCACCCAAATCGCATAAGTGAATACAACAAAAATGATGACAAGAGGAGCTTTTCACTCTTACTGGTGAAATGATATCCTATATTTTGCAGTGTTTCTTTTGAATCCTTGCTGTAGATGGCATTTCATGTTCTGCTTCCAAAGGAGCTGTGTTTTTGGAATTATTATGTTCCCACTTAGCAAGCAGTTGTTCAAATATTCATGACTGACTTCATGTTATTCACTGAAAACAAGCATATTTTGATAATTGGGCAGAAAGTACAAAAATTTGAAAACATGTACCAACAGATTCAAGGACAGCTTCTTCCCTCACTGATATCAGACTTCTGAATGGACTTCTCGTCCTTCTCTGCATCTTCTCCATAGCTGTAATAGTATATTCTGTGTTCTGTTCTATTCCCTGATGTACTTATGTAAGGTATGATTTGTCTGGATCGTGCACAAAACAATACTTTTCATTGTATGTTAGTACATGTGACAATAGTAAATCAAATCACATCATACAGAAAATATATTTTTAAAGGTGATCTGTTAAATTATAAATTTGTAAAATTAATACTAGGTTCTAAAAATAATCAATTATATTTTGTTTTATTTATTTTATTCTATTTTATTTTTAATCACCATTTCTACAAACAACTTAATCTTTAACTAACTATCCATCTACTAAAAATCACAAAAAACTATATAATTAAGAATTTGAACTTCAATTAATGTCATTTTGTTCATTCTAATTCAAAGGACTGATGATCAATTATTCACCAGTCTGCATGGTGATGGTTTTTCCTGTTCCACTAATGATAAAGTTAAAAATCACACAACACCTGATGATCACAACCACCTGATGAAGAAACAGCGCTCCGAAAGCTAGTGCATCCAATTAAACCTTTTGGACTATAACCTGGTGTTGTGTGATTTTTAACTTTGTACAGCCCAGTCCAACAGCGGCATCTCCGAATCACCACTAATGATAGTTATTTATTGTAATCTTTCATCTTTCTCTCTTCCTAACCTCCTTTCAGCTATTTACTTCTGTTTTATGTGCATTTGTAGACTTACAGCAGATGTTGTGCAGAATATCTGCTCCCAAATCACGTGCTTTGATACTAACTGATAGTGAGGTGTAGATGGGGAAGTTATGCTAAAAGCTATCATCTTTCCTGTTTGTAAGGTTTTTGTAGACTTTTTCAGACAATATCCAATCTAGATGCTGGTTATTTGATCATTAATGTACAGATCAGTAAGATGTTTCTGTATTGTGGTACTCTCTTGGTCACTGACCTATCTTTCCAGTGTCCACCTTTCCCCAAAGGGCTACCAGACTAGAAAATTCAGTCCGCCTTGTTCGGACAGAAAAAAGGACAAACACTAAATGGTTAAATGGGCACAAATGTAAACTATGGTAATCAGATCAGTCATGAAGATGGAAGAGAGGAGCAGTGAAATCTTTCTTCTGGCTGTGAATTTGAGAGGGTGAAAGAAGAAGAAACCTAAAATAAGACTCCAAGTACAGCATGTGTTGAAGCTAGATGGTCCCACAAGCTTGGAATGATGAGCTGCAGATTCAGCTCTACTCCAAGTTTATCTGTTCTAAGCTTAGTTGGCCAGGCAGGGAGGCATGCTCCAGCAGCTCTGACAAATTGACTATCATCTGGAACAGGTCTGACCAACTGATTTGGAAACAGACCATATCAACAGACCTTTTCATGTTGATAATTAACTTAACAATTATTTTGTCCTATCTTAAATAATTTACATTAAGTAAACTTCCCAAACTGAATACTGAAAGAAATATTAAAGTGGGGGATATTTCTTCACAAAATGGAATATTTTACATGAAAATCATTTTAAAAAGGCATTAACCTGACAATATTTTGTTCCTATTTTAAACATTTTCTTCTCATAGAAGTTCGATATCTCAAATTTTCAAATAAATGCCAGTGATCAGATCCATTGTAATAACGACCTACTGACTGTATTTGGACATTGCTGAACACCATTTGTGATGGTTTACACGATGGTAGAATTCATTAGCTAGCTAGTACCTAATTTTCCAAAATGGACACCACCATGGCAGGCAGGAGTGAAGTGAATATTCTTATGCAGGGCTCTTGTTGAAGCTGATGGCCTTTGTTCCTGATGTGTGCAAGTCAAATTTTAGCTATGTGAACTGAGATTAATGGATAACCTTTAGTAGTGCCACTCATACATGTACAATAAAGATAATGGTCAGTCCTGAATAGCCACTTCATCTTTCTGCTTCATAACATTGGAGCTTGCCTATATTTGTAATAGACCAACAGCTAGAAATCAACACAAACTGGACATCAAACCTAGGATTTTAGGAGTCAGTCTTGCTCCACTTGTCACTGCTTGGACGAATTATCAATCAATGGTGCCCTGAAAATGTTTTGCATAATGTACCTAATTGAAGATAGCAATACCTTTATTTGTATTGTTAGATAAGGCTGCAGGGTGCCAATTAGTAGTTTTATTTATAAATGGCAGTTCACTACATTGTAAAAATTTAGTGAATTTTAATAGTATTAGTTAAATAATCTGAAAATTAAATATTTACTCTGTAAGATGTTAGTCTTCTAAAGCATGTCAAATCTTCATAACATGTTGTTAGGAGTTTAAATCATTAAATTGTTAGAAGTCAGTATGAAACAGGCCCAGTGGCCAAAAATGTACTTTATTGTTCCAACACACTTAATTCTGCATTGGATCATTGCTCCCAAAGTCCTAGCTGGCATTTGGCTCTTATTTAAGATAACTAAAACTATTAGTCACTAATTTCATTTGCTGCTTGTAGAACTTTGATGTATGTGAATTGACTGCTATCTTTGACTACATGGCTATGGCATAAGCACAATTTAAAAGGCAGCAATAACGTTGTTAACACTCTGGAACTCCTTGAAACCTTGAATAGTGTTATATAAATTTATTTCTTATAACAAATTTTCAGAGGGTCCATTGGAAAGAGATTGCTCATGGTGTTAAGTACATCTAGATTAGAGTGGTGCTGGAAAAGCACAGCAGGTCAGGCAGCATCCGAGGAGCAGGAAAATCGACGTTTTGGGCAAAGGCCCTTCATCAGGAATGAAGGCAGGGAGCCTCCAGGGTGGAGAGATAATCTCCCCACCCTGGAGGCTCCCTGCCTTCATTCCTGCCCATTTATCTCTCCACTCCAGAGGCTCCCTGCCTTCATTTCTGATGAAGGGCTTTTGCCCGAAACATCGATTTTCCTGCTCCTCGGATGCTGCCTGACCTGCTGTGCTTTTCCAGGACCACTCTAATCTAGACTCTGATTTACAGCATCTGCAGTCCTCACTTTTGCCATGTTAAGTACATTTACCTACAGTTCTCCGTTCCTGCAGCTACCAGAAATAATCCACTTTAAATTTCAATGGAAAACAATGTATTTGGTTCAAGCATAGAGATGATAAAATTGTACTTTTGTACAATTGTATATTTTTTGTATTTTTTTCTTCTACTCAAAATTTTAAAAGGACCTTGTAACCTATTTTAATAAAACATTAATCATTTTTAGACTGCCCTGTCTTTTGGTAGGAATTTAGTAACTATCAAACTCTAAATAAAGAACGATGTTTGCTTCTCTCTACTGACTCATTATTTGAGCTCAAACAGTTCAAAGACTTGAACAGCTGCAGTTCCCCAAAGCTCAGACTCATTTGTCTGCAGTGTTGACAAACACAATTAAAGTAGTATTTTAATGAGAAATAAACAAAACAAACTGTTGAATAAAATATGCTACTTGCTTTTACATTCATCATGATTCTTACGACAAAAATGTTTTCAACCTTTCTTTTTGTTTTGGGAAACATCACCTACTATTTGAATGCATTGCATGTTTGTAAATCAAAAACCCGAAAACGTCTGTTAAATACTTTTCTTGATCACTTTAGTATTCAGATTGCCACTACATTTGCTGCACTTGAAGGGCTAATAAAGTCTACCTTGCTTGAGATCAAGCTTCTCAGGGGTTTGCGGAGATATAGGACACTCTTTAGACCTCAACTGGAGTATTGAGTACAGTTCAGGGCACTATACATTAGGAAGAATGTGAATGTATTGAAGTTAGAGCAGCAGTGGTTTACAAGAGTGGATCCAAAGATGAGCAACTTCAGTTTGATGATGGATTGGAGAAGTTGGAACTATTTTCCTTGGAATGGAGGAGGTGAAGAGAAGATTTGATTTCCGTTTCCAATGCCATGAGGCCTTTGGACTATATAGATAAAGGAAGAAACTGTTCCCACTCATTAAAAAAGATTAAGGAAGAGAAAGTACTGATTTAAATTGATTTGTCCAAGAAGTAAATGTTGACAGAACTTGGCATGTGCCTTGTGAACTGATCTCACCTCAAACAATTAACCTCAAAGTTAAAGAGGGGAGCATTATGGTTTGGATTTCTGTTTCTAATCATCATCCAGATATATTCCTCTCTTCCTTCTATTTTGATACAAGTGTTATTCATTTATAAAATACATGTTCATGTCTCTGCTAAAGTAACGAATAAGAATTTGAGAGGAGCACATTCAGTCTTTAATAATTTCTGCAACTATATGAAGGACGTATATCGTACCAACACTCTTGACTCACTTACTTTAATATTTTTGAAAACCTGAACACACTTTTAACTAAGGCAAATGATTCTCAATGCAATTTTTGACACCACTGTCCTGCTTAGAGGTTCTTTGATGCAGTACAGATTTAAATGCACAGCAAAAGAAATGAGTATTGAGTTCACAATTAATCTGTGATCATTAGGCACTTACAGTCAGCATTTGGTAATCAAGCTATAGTTGATGAATGATTTAATAGTAGGCAGTACTTTGTTCAATATCATGCTGGCACTGTACAGAGAGAAATAAATAGCACAATAATTACTCAGAGGATTTCTGAAGATGTTTTAAAAAATACTTTGGGAAGATTGACTCATTCTCAGTCACAAACAAAAATAGAAATTGCTGGAAAATCTCAGCAGGTCTGGCAGCATCTGTGGAGAGAAATCAGAAAACAGAATTTTGAATCCAGAGATCCTTCTTCAGAATTGTAGCTCTGAAGTTCTTAGACCTGCTGAGTTTTTCCACCCATTTCTGTTCTTGTATCGGATTTTCAGCATCCACAGTACGTTCAAGTTTTTTTTTGTCAGATTCTCAGTGTTTAGAGCCAGTGCTAACATTAATTATTTGGAGATAATTTTAACCACAATCACTTGCCAAAGAAAAAGTGACATGTTATTGGGCTACTTCTTTCTAAATAACCCACTAAATAACCCACTTCTGTTTCAATTGGGGCCATGTTAATGTAATGATTGACACATGAGTGACACTGAACCAGTCTCCTATATTATATCCAGTCTGATATTCGTTCCTACAAAAGACAATCAATAAATTTGAATTTAAATTGCTTCACTATCATCTGTTTTCCATCAAACAAGAAGGTTTAAAATGATTCCCATTGACTGTAGAGGAAAGGGAAACCAAATAAACTGCAAACCAATGATCCAATATGCCTGCTGATAAAAGTAAAACTTAACCTCCTAAAGTCTCACTCATTGCTGTTTACTTTTCACCAACCTGTTTGGTGATGCTATGACTCACCTCTGTGGCAGATGGAAATTGAACCTGGACTTTCTGTCCAGAGACAAGGACAGACTGTAGTAGTAGAAGTGGGTACTGCAGATACTGGAGATTAGAGTCTCGATCAGAGTGGTGATGGAAAAGCACAGCAGATCAGGCAGCATCCGAGGAGCAGGATGCCTATCTTGAAGAAGTTCTCCTCCTCTCGCCACAAGGATCTCAGTGAGTCCCAGCTCATTCCTGATGAAGGGCTTATGCCCAAAACATTGATTCTCCTGCTCCTCGGATGCTGCCTGACCTGCTGTGCTTTTCCAGCACCACACTCTTGACTCTGATCTCCAGCATCTGAAGTCCTCACTTTTGCCTAGTAGACTGTGGACTGCAGACTAGGGTAGATAAGACTGTGCTAGAAGACATCAAAACGTGTCACTCTTACATTACTGGAAGGGCTGAAACAGTCCAAAATCAAATGATCTGAATTCTAAAAGTGTAACAAATCTGTAGAATTCCGGAATTGACTGAGAAGTTCGTTGTTTAAATCCAGCATTTTCATTCCATTGTGGTTATATTCTGATTTTTCCAAAACTGCAGTTTATACACTGTGGAAGTCATAACATCATGTTAGGACCTTTTTAAAAAAACTGTGCTTGTTGTGTCTTCTGAAAGAAAACAAGCACAACTTCATGGTGCAGTATAATGGTCAAATAACTGATCAGAACCTGAAGCTTGGGGTAGGATACATGTACTGCTATGATTCATTTTCTCCTTGAAATAATGTTATATTGTATCCTGATGGGTTAACTGCCCAGTCCCCTTTTTTGTCAGAAAATATTACCAATTTTGATTTTTCTATTAAGCTGGAAGACACAGTTTGTAAACATGCTGACTTTTAACTGGATTCAAACTTCCAGATTGAAATGTTTCTGTTACTTTAGTAGAGCAACACGATTTTATCAGTGGGCCCGAGGATTTGTACTGACCCATTTCATAAGCCCTTCTGCTCAGATGGCTGCAAGGGAATGACTGTCACGGTGGTGGTATCTATTTTAGTTATCTCTGTTGTTCATCTGTCCAATTACAGCAGTAGTCTACTCTCCTTCCTTCCATGATTTCCCCAAAGACGTAATCTGAGTTCCATAGCAGTCTGATGGCTTTGTTTTCCCTGGTGGCTCAGTTGGTTTACACATCTGACTGAACTGCCGATTGTCAAAGGAACTATCTTTTTCTAATGTCCCAGTAATATCTAATGCTTCAGATGCAGCTAATTTCTGACTCTGAGTTAGGGGACCAGGGCCTGTAGTTCTCATAAATGTTTGGCATTAATAACTATCCTAAAATAGCATCTGCAATGGGGACAATTTTAAACACCTGCCCCGACATAACTGAGAGGAATTAGGTCAGGGAAGAAGATAAAAATATAAAAGATTTCAAAGCTAATGTTAACCTGCCTCAAACCTGTGTACTTCTGTTTTCAATGGAGGTCGTATGGGGTACAGGTAACCAATCAATTTTCAGGAAATGGTTTGTTGGTGAGAGCATTTAAGACCATATGCCTCCATTTTAACTAAGCTTTTATTTTTAATCAATGCCAGGATGGTTTCCCTGGCCTCATGGAAGTTGGAAGGTAAAAGGAGATCAGAAGTAGAAGATCCATTAAGGAAGCGGCTTTACATCCCTGTCTCACAGGCAAATGGGATTAGTTCAGTTTGGGAAACCTGGTCGTGATGGATGAGTTAGGCCGAAAACTACCCAATACTGCCCCAAAATGTCTGACCAGCCACCTTTATCATCCCTGACCCCTCAATCTCCCTTTATCCCTAATGGCTTTGCTTGTAAACATACACACTCTCATGATTACTTCTCTCATAGCCACCACTTTGCTTCAAATCATGCTCAACTCCTCTGCAAATCCATGTCATCATCTGTCTCAAACCCCTGACTGCTCCCCTGCCTGCCTATTCCTCCTTTTGCTGCAGGGTTTCTGAGTGAATATGAAAAAAAGTGTCTGGTCATTAAACTGTCAACCAGGTTAGAGTTGAGGTTTAGAGTTAGCTTGTCTTGATAAAATGTTCACGTCTAATTCTGAAGGTTATGCACTTTATGAGCTCAGCACATTAATAAGATATAACTCAATACACAAAGTCTTGATCTACCTGAACTATTTGGGGTAAATTTCCAATGCGTCCCTTGTGTTTCTCTGCCATGATTTCACTTGAAGCACCTTGGAAAAAAAATATAAATATTGCCAAAATTCACTCCCGTCAACCTTTGAAGGAGTTGCTAAATCTGCCTGCCGAAGTCGATGTCAAAGCACAGAAAGAACATCTGATGCATGAGCCAACACTTCTACCATTGAGAGAAAACAATATCCAGTCAGTTAGTTGCTATTGAAGATGTCTTGCTGTGAGTGGTCAGTGCAAGCTTCCCTACACAGCAATGATGCATTTAGTGCAATGTCAGTTAACTTTTTTCTATTTTTTATGGTGTTGATTTGAAGTGAATCAGTTTCATACTAAACACAACTATCTTAATAGTTCAACATTTGTGTTCAAACAATGAACATATTTCACATTGCTATAAAAATGCTAAATATGGACTACTGGATTTTCCATTATTTGATTGTCATACCTTTTCATTGACTAAAATGGTTCTTAAAAAAGACCGAAATGGACCTAAAATGGCCATAGTGATCACTACCACAGATTGAGGCAAGATTCATGTGGAATAAAGAAGAATATTTGCACTGAAATTGCAATGTTTGCTGACTGAAATTAGGAAATTGTGTCAGCATCAAGACTTTTGCAGTTGTTTCATTCACACATTTGTAATGATGCCATATAACAGAAGATAAAAAGCTTGCCTGCTTGGAAAGACAATGGAGCTAGAGTCTGGAAAACACACTGACATATACTTCAACAACTGCCATTGAACAGTAGACCTGAGAGAAGAACATGGATTTATAACAGCAGAAGTTAGAAGGCTTCTCTCTTTCTCTCCCCCATATGCCTTTGTCCCAGTTCTCTCAGCATTTCAGAAAAACAATATCCAGTGAAAAAGCAACTTGGGGAAACAAACATTCATCGATAACTCAAGATCGCTCCAGTTTCTCCACTGCTATAGATAGAAATCAATAACCAATCAATTATTTCTCAGGCCTTTAAGATCTAGCACTTCATAGACTTCAAGAACTTATAAATGGCATCACCTTAAACATTCTTTTTTAAACATATCACCTGTGTATGCTGGATGAAGCATTTTTTCTTATTTTATATCTGGGTTGGTAGGCAATAAATTCCACTTTCTTTCACTCAAGAAAACCTTGATAATTGCCTCCATCATTTTCTTATGAATTACATTTTAATCGAAATGTGTTAGCTGTATGCTAAAAAGAAAACAACATTATTTATTAAGCCCAACTGAAGGGGACTGAAAAGAAGGGAAAAAGTGAGGATGCTGGAGACCAGAGTTGACAAATGTGGTGCTGGAAAAGCGCAGCAGATCAGGCAGCATCCGAGGAGCAGGAGAATTGACGTTTCGGGCATAGGCTCTTCTTCAGGAATGAGGCTGGTGTGCCAAGTGAGTTGAGATAAAAGGTAGGGGGGGAGGAATTTGGGGGAGGGGCACTGGGAATACGATAGGTGGAAGGAGGTGAGGGTGAGGGTGATAGGCCAGAGAGGGGTGGGGCCGGAGAGGTCGGGAAGAAGATTGCAGGTCAAGAGGGCGGTGCTGAATCCGAGGGTTGGGACTGAGAGAAGGTGGTGGGAGGGGAAATGAGGAAGCTGGAGAAATCTACATTCATCCCATGTGTTTGGAGGGTTCCTAGGCGGAAGATGAGGCGCTCTTCTTCCAGGCGTTATGTGGTCAGGGTCTGGCAATGGAGGAGGCCAAGGACCTGCATGTCATTGGCGGAGTGGGAGGGGGAATTAAAGTGTTCAGCCATGGGATGGTTGGGTTGGTTGGTGCGGGTGTCCCAGAGGTGTTCCCTGAAACGTTCTGCAAGTAGGCGGCCTGTCTCCCCAATGTAGAGGAAACCACATCAGGTGCAGCGGATACAGTAAATGATGTGTGTGGAGGTGCAGGTGAATTTGTGACGGATATAGAAGGAGGTGGCAGAAATGACGGAGGATGATACGATGTATCCGGAGGTTGGTGGGGTGGAAGGTGAGGACCAGTGCGGTTCTGTCCTGGTGGCGATTGGACGGGCGGGGTTCAAGGGCGGAGGAGCGGGAAGTGGAGGAGATGCGGTGGAGAGCATCGTCGACCAGGTCGGAGGGGAAATTGCGGTCTTTGAAGAAGGAGGCCATTTGAGTTGTTCAGTAGTGGAATTGGTCCTCCTGAGAGCAGATGAATGCGGCAGCAAGGAATATGGGATGACGTTTTTACCAGGGGCAGGATGGGAGAAGGTGTAATCTAGGTAGCTGTGGGAGTCAGTTGGTTTGTAGTAAATGTCTGTGTTGAGTCGGTCGCCCGAGATAGAAATGGAGAGGTCTATGAAGGGGAAGGAGTAGTCTGAGACGGTCCAGGTAAATTTGAGGTCGGGGTGGAAGGTGTTAGTAAAGTGGATGAACAGTTCAACCTCCTCGTGGGAGCACGAGGTACCGCCAATACAATCATTGATGTAGTGGAGGAAAAGGTGGGGGGTGGTGCCAGTGTAGCTGCGGAAAATGGATTGTTCCACATATCCAACGAAGAGGCAGGCATAGCTGGGGCCCATGCGGGTGCCCATGGCTACTCCTTTGGTTTGGAGGAAGTGGGAGGATTGGAAGGAGAAGTTGTTGAGAGTGAGGACCAGTTCAGTCAGTCGAAGGAGGGTGTCAATGGAAGGGTACTGGTTGGATAGGTGGGAGAGGAAGAAGCGGAGGGTTTGGAGGCCTTCGTGATGGGGGATGTAAGTGTATAGGGACTGGATTTCCATTGTTAAGATAAGGCGTTGGGGGCCGGGCAAGCGAAAATCATGGAAGAGGTGGAGGGCGTGGGTGGTGTCCAGAACGTAGGTGGGGAGTTCTTGGACTAAGGGGTACAGGACAGTGTCGAGGTATGCAGAGATGAATTCAGTGGGGCAGGAGCAGGCTGAGACAATGGGTCGACCGGGACAGTCGGGTTTGTGGATTTTGGGTAGGAGGTAGAAACGGGCGGTGTGGTTGTGGGACAATGAGGTTGGAGGCAGTGGATGGGAGATCTCCTGAGGTGATGAGGATATGGATGGTCTGGGAGATGATGGTTTGGTGGTGGGAGGTGGGGTCATGGTCAAGGGGGCAGTAGGAGGAGGTGTCCACGAGTTGGCGTCTAGCTTCAGCGGTGTAAAAATCGGTGCGCCAAACTACCACCGCGCCTCCCTTGTGATTAGATTAGATTAGATTACATTACATTACAGTGTGGAAACAGGCCCTTCGGCCCAACAAGTCCACACTGACTCGCCGAAGCGTAACCCACCCATACCCCTACATTTACCCCTTACCTAACACTACGGGCAATTTAGCATGGCCAATTCACCTGACCTGTACATTTTTGGACTGTGGGAGGAAACCGGAGCACCCGGAGGAAACCCACGCAGACACGGGGAGAACGTGCAAACTCCACAAAGTCAGTTGCCTGAGGCGGAAATTGAACCCAGGTCTCTGGCGCTGTGAGGCAGCAGTGCTAACCACTGTGCCGCCCGTCTGCCGGTTTGATGGTGAGGTTGGGGTTGAAGCGGAGGGAGTGGAGGGCTGTGTGTTGTGAGGGTGAGAGGTTGCAGTGGGTGAGGGGTGAACTGGTTGAGGCGGTCAATGTCGCGGCGGAAGTTGGATATGAAGAGATCGAGGGTGGGTAAGAGGCCAGCATGGGGTGTCCAGGTGGATGGGGTGTGTTGGAGGCGGGAGAAGGGGGTCATCAGAGGGTGGGCAAGAAACCTGGTTGAAGAAGTAGGCGTGGAGGCGAAGGCGGCGGAAGGAATGCTCGATATCTAGCCCTTGTCGAACTCATTGATCCAAAAAAGAAAAGAAGGGACCCAATTCTCATTTCTCTTCTGGACATAACAACCTAAACATGCTGAAATACTTAAACTGTTTAAATGCACATATAAATTTCTCCCCATCCAACCAGAGAATGCAGTATCATTAGTTATGATTCGCTGTGAAAAAGGCATTTGATAGGGAATTGCTCACATTATAAGCCTGGCAATGTTCCTCTTACAATATTTCCTTACATCTGGGTATCTTTTTAATTCATATAATGTTTAATCTTCTGAAAATTTCCCTCTCCCTTATGCGTTTTATTAATTTATAATAACATTATACTATTAAATTGTTATTAAATTCTCTTCCTCCCTATTAAATTGTTATGTCAACTCTTGTGTTTGGACAATGCCATCTTTTAGCGTTCTGTCAGCGTAGAACTGAATGTCTTCTACTTTGTAAGCCACAATCGAGGGAAAATCAATGCTCCCAGTTTTATTAGGCTAAAGAGAGTTCTCTAATATTTAAGGTTAGTACTCATAGCTAAACCTTTAAATGTTTCTAAAAGTTTATAAAGTGAAGAAATTACCTCCAGCACTTGGCTTCAACCCCAACATAAACTGATCGGGTGAAATTCCCATCCCTGCCGGCTTTGCGTCTCATGCAAAAGGAATTTGGAAAGTCTCAATCCAGATTCCAGGTCGTAGGGCTACGTCAGAAATTTGGCACTGACATTTTAGATCAGGGAGGCTGTGTAAGGGGGAGAAGGAAAAATGCTGCACTGGTAAAGCTCTTCTGAGCTTGGCGCTGCTGGATATTGTTGGGGCTGAGTGGAGTGAGCAGAGTTATTACAATATCGGGTCACACATCAGAACAGAGGAAATCTCACTATTCCACAACATCTTGGCTGAACTTCAACAGAGACTCCACATTCCTGCCCTATCCCCACTTCTCTTTATTCCCCTAGTGCCAAAACTCTATCAATCTCCATCTTGAACAATCACAATGACTGAGGTTTCCACAATCCTCCAAGGATAGAAAATTTGAAAAATTCATAACCGAAATTAAAGAATTGTTACAGTGGAGGCTATTCTGCCCATTGTGCCTATGTCATCTCTGAATGAACAATCCATTTGTGCCATTCTCCCATTTGGCACATTCTTTCTTTCCAGATAATAGTGTTAAATTCCTCCATTTAACCTACCTGTACCACACAATGATATTTTAGAACCTAAACGTTCATTTCTTGAAAATGTATTTCCTAATTTCACTTTTGTTTCTTTCACCAATTACTTTAAATCTGTGATCTCTCACACTCGACCCTTTCATGAATTTGAAGAAACACAGACATACAAGGTCTCACTATGAATAGATGTAGCTAGGTTGTACACAAAGGAAATGTGATGTTCAGAAATCCAACATTTATGGTTTCACTCTTTAACCCAAGATTGTGAATTTCTGTTTATGTGTCCTCTGAAAGGAAGTGATCACTCATGATTAATCAGGAGCAACATCATTCACTTTTTTTTGCTGAAACATGCTTTAATCACTTTTATGTGAATATCCTAATGAATGCTATCATTGAGAAAGAATTTGTGTGATCATTTCATAAGTTAGAACAAGGCAACAATAAGCTGACATCACAAAGGCATGCAAGATTCAGAAAATTATTTCAAACTAAACTATGAAAATGGGATATGCTAAATCATATCCAGATCGGTGAAAGAAGACATTTTGGATGGATGTCAGGAGCACAGATATTCTTCTACAGGTAGAGTAATGGAAATCTAAACGTAGAGGCTTTAGTATAGGGAGAGATCGTTCAAATGTTCTTCATCTGTACTGAAAGGGATAATTTAAGAACCTGAATAATTTAAGAAGCACCCAGATGATATCAAGAAATTGAAAGCTGTATATGAAGGTTCAGAATTGAATGAATTGTCTTTCTCATTTGTTTGGATAAGAGAAAATATAAAGGAAGTAGAGGCCTTTAAATTTGTGAAGAGCTGTACAGGGTAGCAGTGGAGAGAAGGTTGCCACATATGGCAGCTAAAGTTAGGAGCTAAAAATATAGTTCAGATAAAGAGGTAAGAGGACATTACTTAGAGAGTGGTTCGATGGTGTGAAAAATGTTATCACAGGAAGTGGTTGAAGCAAATGTCTCAGATTCACAAAAGTACATGTGAGAAAAGTGCATTGCCCACTGCCCAATATGCTGATGTCACATGGACTTAGGTAGTGGAACAGCTTAGGATCTTGATAACTCAGACCTAACTTCTAGGTTGACTTCATAATCTCTAACAATGTCTATCCTACCATTTGGACCTATTTGCTTTTGTACAATGAATTGTAACCTTCGGCTTAAGACATGAATCTATTTTTATTTGATTTTCAGCTTGTTTTCCTCTACCACACTAAACTAAGCAAGTTCTGTAGATCTCTACCAGGACAGAGAATAGAGCAACATACTGAAAGACTGAGGTGAAAGAAGGAATAGGAGGAGACTCATGTAGAGTTTAAACACCAGTGGCAGCAAGTTCTGTTTCTGCACTGCCTTTTCCTTCAGTCCTCTGCCTGAAAGCAGGTCCAACCCACAGCAACATAAGCTGCACCACAAGCAAGGCAAGGGGAGAGGATCCAAGACCACTCCAACCTGAACAGAGATCAAATATAATCACAGGGTTGGCCATTCATCCCATTGAGCCGAGTCTACTTTTCAATTAGATCATGGCTGATCATCTGCCTTAATGCTACTTGCCTGTGTTATTACGTATCTCTCAATTTAATTCGTCTCCAGAAATCCAACTAGTTTGTCTTGAGCCCTCTGGGGTTGAGAATTCCAAAGATTTGCCACAATTTAAATGAAGAAATTGCTCCACACCTCTGTCCTAAATTGCCTACCCCTTATTCTAAGACAATATCCCCTGGTTCTAGAATCACCTGCCTGGGGAAGCACCTTATCTACATTTACCCTGTCACAACCTGGAAGAATTCTATAACTTGCAATGAGGTCCCCGCTTGTACTTCAAAACTCTACAACCCAGTTTCTTCAAACTATCCTCATAAGACAATTTTACCGCCAAAGGGATCAGTTTGGTGAATCTCTATTGCACACCCCACATAGAAAGTATCTGCTTCCTTAGATATGAAAACCAAAATTATGTGCAATACCCCAGGCGATGTTTCACCAAGGCTGTGACATCCAAACATCTAACCATCCTCTTGACTTGTCTAGTTGCCAGATGAGTAATGGAGACAAATAATGTTAATGCTCTCCCGCTTTTATGTTTAACAAGACTTTCATAATTCCAGCTTTACTGGATTATTTAGCCATTTTTACCTTCTCTATCTGGACCCAGGTATTGGAGTAGAGACATGACTGAGATGTTGTTCTGGAAATGGTGTTTTCAAATAGGCTGAAGGAATTTGCCATCTAACCTTGTGTGTGAACTCAATGGCTCACATTTATGAACTGCTTCCTCCCAACAATAATCATGCATGTTTTACTCCCCCAGGCCAGCTCAACACTCAAGGTCACTTTCCTAGTTTAGCTTGAGTTGCATCATTGTGCAGAGCATCAGTGTTTCACCTGGTCATGTCTTGTATGAAGGTGTGAAGATCTGAAAGGGTTATTCTGAGGAGTGCATTAAGTGCTGCCCTATATGATGAGGTCATACTGACTTGGGCTGGGGGAAACTGCTTTGAGGCCTGAAGGAAGACATTCTCACATTGAGGTCTCCATCATAGTGTTTGTAGCAATGTCTTTTTCTCGTTATATTAGTTTAATTAGTACTTAGTTGCTATATCATACAGTAATCTAGACACTAAATTTTACCAGAAATTAGTTTAATGTCAATTTTGATGAATTTCATGGAAGATTTTGCTCCAGGAATCCGAGGGATATTTCTCACCGTATTCTCCAAAACCTGCCTCATTAACTAAGTACCATACCTTTATGGTGCCCCACTCATCTTTTCTTCCCTCTGTCCAGAAGAAGTACTCACCATGGTCTGGATCTCTGAGACTCCCAACACTGGCATAATTTTTAAAGCCAAACCATGCACTAGGTCAACCATTTCCAACCAACCTGCACAGTTCACACACTGGGAGGGAAACCAGAACAAAATTATTTTCAGGACACAATTGGTGGCATGACTGACACTTCATTGCAAATACAAGTGCACATTTGTAAATGTATTCATACCTAAAGATTAAGCTACACAGGTTACCAGTTCTTAGCCTCATCCCATCTTAGAAGCCTGAGTAAGGGAGTGCTACAACTTAGTCATGCCAACCATCGTGCTGCAGTGTCCTCTCTTCATTGAAGTCAAGCTGGTTGTAACCTCCCCCGTTACATTTAACAAGACCTCCATATTTCTAGCTTGACAGGATCGTTTAGCAATTTTTAGCTTCCTTATCTGGACCCAGGTATTGGAATATGGACATGATGTTGAAGTTGTTCTGGGTTAAATGCAATGCTTTGGCCCTTATACCTTATTGGTTTATAAAATGGGAAAGGCTGGAAGTATTGCATGATTACTACCATGCACTAACAAAAGTGGGCTTCTGTGTCTTCATGTTGAAGAATGCAAATGAGCCTACAACCCCCCAAAATTAGCAAAAATAGGAAGTTAAAGCACCTTTAATGCACCTGAGATGTCACTGGCTTTCAGTCAAGATAATTATAACTTCTTCAGTACAATTCTAGGAAATTGAAATATGAATTGCTTCAATGTAAAGGACCTTGAAACAGCTTACAAGGATTTTTTTTGTCAAAACAGGCCATGTGGTCTATTTTTATTCAGAGCAGGTACAATGGTATTCAGTTACAATAACAGGTAATCTGGAAAGATACCACTTATGTATTATGAATTTTAACCCCTTGTGTCATCAGCTGCTTTTTAACCCCTTGAGCACTTTCTTTTCTGAGAGACAATGCTGTCAACAGTTTTTTTTCAATTTTCTTTTCAGTCAGCAATGAAAATTATCTCAAATATTTAGTGTGGTTTTTATTTATTTAAAAATGTTCTTGGGATTAGGGCTGCGCTATTGAGGCCACATATATTACCTACCTGTAGTTAGTTTTACAAAAGGGAATCTCAAAGGCTATTAAAAATGGAAGTTTTAGATTCTCTATGCTGAAGGGTATTAGTGAACAAGTTGGGATTTAAATGGCAAGCCAGAAGTGTTGCTAATATTTTTTTCAGATGGCAGCTCACAAAGAATCAGGATTATTGAATACAACTGCACAATTCGCAATGGTAAGATTCAGAATGATTATCTTTTGAATTTCTAGCTAAGTATCATAATCATTATGTTACTTGGATCAATGCTCTTCATTCAGACTTCACCATCTATCAAACTGAAATCCATTGGTACTGTAAACCACTTCCAGCCACTACTGCTAGATTTCTATTCTCAGAACATTTTACAGGAAAAAGGAAGAGACTTATTTTGTAGAATCCAGTACATTTTGGACATTGCTTTTCAGACACAGTGCTCATTTTAAAAACACTTATTCAACACATGAAACAAACAGCATCGATAGCCATCAATACACAGCCAGTTCACTGACAGATAACAGATTAGGACAAAGGACATCCATTTGTCTTTCCATGCCCATTTTGGACAAGTTATTCACATTACGTTTAGCTGAGGATCGTAGTGATTTATACTGCAACCAATTTGTATTGCAAATTTTCAATCTTTGTATTTTGGTCTAGTTGTTTACAGAAAGCACAAACTGTTATCTTCACATTTTTTTCATAATTCCATTCTGTCCCACAGTTAACTTCAGTTATTTACAGAGTAATGTGAAATTTAAAATTCACATCTTGGAACTCACAATTTGAATCATGCAAAATAACCAGCATAAACAATAGCATTTTATTTCTGTGTATTTTAGCAAGTAATTCAAGACAGCCGTCTTCCTCTTCCTAATACAATTGCTGCAGGAAGGTTAATTTAGTATGGTTATCTTCTAGCCCAAGACCCTCCCCGTATGTGTTGTTTTCAGTGTTGGACCATTACAATATGCAGACATGTGTGCTTCTTTGTTGACCCAACAGGAGGCTCACTCAAATTCTGTGTGAAAAGCCTCCCAGCCAAATTTTCTTCTCTCATACACATGCTGCAGACAAGAGCTTCTTCAAACTATTTTGCCATTTTGATGCATTTTGCCTCAGCATCAGGTACTTAGAGTGGGTGCGCAACAGGATATTGCAGTTCACTTCTTTGCAAACCACCAATTGCTGTCATGTCTCTGGATTACACCACAAATTGGCTAATTTTACAAGTTCAGTTTTTTTAAAAAACTCTAATTACCCACACTCTCACGACAACCTCAACGACCACAGCTTCTGCTTATAGGTGGTAGAGGTTCCTCCATTAATGTAAAATGTTTTTCAAGAACAGAAATAGATAGCTGGGCTGAAAGTGTAACTGTATTTTCCTGAAACCACTGTGTGTACAGAGTCTATGGTGATTCAATAGTCAGTGTGCACATTTTTTTGAAACTTAAGCACCAAAAACATGACAACTTTTTCTATGAAGTGGTCATTTAGTAGAAAATGTCGATATTTCTGAGAATAATTGGGCAATAATGTCTAGGCCTGAGATAGTTCCTTTGGTCCTACTTTGGTGTTGTGATGAAACCCTCATTTCACTGCCTAAGATTTCTATTGAGAATTGCACGCTTTGGACTGAGTATTAAGCAGAATACAAAAATGTTAATCACTAATTTTTACTGCAATAACAGTGAGCAAGTAAAGGATATTATGAGGATTATATGCTTCTCTAACTGGTGCAAAGAATTTATACAAGAAAGAGCCACATATAAAACTGTGTACACAAAATACATAAATGTATTTTATGTCAGAAACTTTATGATTATACTTCCAGAGATGATCCAAAATGAATAAAGATGTTAGTGATGTGTTCAGACAATGTCATCATTTTATTGCTCCTAATTAAGAAAAGTATCTTGATATGGTGTGACATCCCTTCAATTTCTGCATTTGGTGCATTGTTCTGTTTAAGTGTTGCAACTTCAGATATTAGATCCCAGAAACTAGTTTCCACATATATCTAAATAACAACAAGCCATGTACTGAAAGAAATCAATTGCCTAAGTATCATAAATGGTAATTCTTTAATATCAATAAAGAGCTAATTAGTATCTTTGCCTTTAGCATTTAAAGTTATGAAGATAATGTCTTGCTGCCTTGACTAAAATGGCAACAATGTTTGTTAAATTATAATGATGATATTCCTAGACTGTAAGCCTCATTTTAGCACTGGGCAGTATATCTGCAAACTGATTTATTGTAAAACCCCATGTATCAGATGCAATTCAGTCATTAGCATGCTTTTGCTGAGTTAGAAGGTTGGGGCATTCATGTCAAGCCTTAAAAGGAACATTTTCGTGTTCGAGTGGTGTACTGGGTCAGTGGTTTAATGTAAAAGGTGCTGTCTTTCTGATGGGGTGTTTAAATGAGATCCTGTCTTCTCTTTATTGTGAATTTGAGGGAAGTACTCTATAAATGCAGTCCTTCATTTGCAGTTGTTCTTAATGTAAAGATGCAAAATTTGAGGAAGACTGGATTCTGTCCTAGAAAAATCTATGTGGAAAATCTTAAGTACAAAGGCTATAGAAATCTCAACATCCCCGAATAATATCAGAACAGGAAATCATACAGGTCATTATCAGTAAAGATGACAACACAATCAGCCTCAGCAGACAGAAGTGCAGCTTTAATTCTTTGTCAAAAGATTGTTGTCTCTTTAGCCAGGTAACCTGAAGCTCCAGCTGATGTGAAAATGGGTGCTGAGCCAATTTCAAGGTTACAGACATAGATTCAACTTTGATTAGCTGTGTGTCAGTTTAGAATGAAGATTTGCAAATAATATCCAAACTGAAAGAGGTTGCAGCATGTAGTGTCAGGACAGAAACTGGGAGGTTTTAAGGCTCGACTGACATTTAAGTATGTATGCAACCTATAGACTTTTTTCGTTATTGCCAGTTAAGCTTTACATAATAAAAGATAGGATTCACCAGTTCATTAACATTTCATTTCTATTGCTCGAAAACAACACACAAAAATTGAACAGTTTTGAGAACAGGTTCATTTTCAGTTATGTTTCAATGACAGGCAATACAAGAAAAGCACCAATACTGAACAGTTATTGTATATTAGTGACCTTATTCCTGTTCTTTGCATTGGCCTATCCACAGAGATTTCCTTTAGCCTGTGGTGTTGATTTCTCCATTCTTGCTGCCACTACCCATCTTAGTCACTGGTTTTAAGCTCTCCCCTTCATGCTCCTTGCCCATCATGAAACATAAAGCTCTTCTGTAAGTTATATATGAATAAGGACTAGGAGGAGGCCATTCAACCTGTCAAACCTGCTCCACCATTCAATAAAAGCATGGCTGATCTTATTGTCACCTCAAATATGCATTCCCACCTGACCCTGACTACCATTTGCTCCCCCAAGAATCAATCTATCAAGAATCTACCAACATCTGCCTGAAAAACATTCAAGAGCTCTGCTTCCACCATCTTTTCAGGAAGAGACCTCCAAAGACTCTGAGAGAAAAGATTCACCCAATCTATGTTTTAAATGAGTGACTGCCGATTTTTAAACAGTGACCCCTGTTAATTTGAGGTACTCCCTACAGCAAATCAGTTAAGAATTGGTTAAATTCTGTCCCAGAATGAGTGAAGCATCAGTCTGATCTGTCAAATGCCCTGCACAGTGTAACAGCAAAGTCCATGAGTTCTTGCCTTGCCATTTCTGTGTGTAATGAAGGGCAGAGTCTCAGCTTGAGTCAGCAAGAGGAGTCATCCAACAGAGAGCAGGCGCTTCCCCACAGGATGTGAAAATTGGCAGGTGACGCATCCAGGCCACTCTCCCACACCTCTGAGCCGCTAGCTACCAAGCTTAATAGAGACTGAGAGAAGTGCATACGCTGGGGGAGGGAAGAGGAAGAAACAAACATGGAACTGGGGACATTTAAAAAATGCTGAAAAAAAATTGTGCAATAAAAATAAACATTCACACTCATAATTTCCAGTGTCTATGTGAAAAGGGAATCCATCACTCAACGACTGAAAACACCAGAACAATTCATATAAGCGCCTGTTGTTAAAGGAACATGTACAATCGGAAGCTTTTGCTCATGTTCATTGAAGACTATTGCATCAGTGCCCTGAAATCCTTATCTCTGCATTTTTCATGAGCATCCCTGTCTAGTGTCTTTTTTGTGCAGTCAATAACATGTAACATCTGTGCACTGACCTAAGCTGGGCAGTGGACATAAAGCAGAGATTCACTTAAAAATGTTTCAAACAAGTTTTTAAAATCAAATTTACCTGCAAATTAAAAGCCTAAAGTCAAAATAAGGCTAATAGTTGATGGCAAATTGAACTCACTTTTGTAATGAACATTTCCAGACAATCACTTCTCTGTGGGAGTTAAAGAGTATTATGATGTGCTGTATCAGTGAAAACAGCAGGAAAATGTCTTTAAAACCTAGAACTTATTCCTTCAAAATAAAATATGTCTGGGATAGCCCAGATCATAAGCCATGTGCTGCATATGTCAGTTTATTTTCTTTCATTGTCCATTGAATCAAAAATCAAAAGACCTCCGAACAGATCTGATGATCAATTCATTTTAGTGACCATTAACATTTTAGTGAAAATCTTAATGTAACTGCAGTGCAATGCTGAAACAAATATCAAATTGTTAATGGTCTTTTTTGTAAATGATCACTGAATTGATTGAATTTGCTTCGATTGGGAAAGGGTTAATCCACATGATGGGTATGAGTAAATTTCCTCTGTTAAACACAACCACTTCCCCAAAATGAAATCTTTTTTGCAAAGATTATAACTTTACTAAGAAGTACTCGATTACTAGTTAGGTTGCCTGAAATTCCAAATCACCTCAATCAAAATTGCAAGCACACTACTTTTATACTTGCAACACATTCAAAAGGCACTCAACATTTAAAGAGAAAGTTTGAGGGAAGTTTTAGGGTTATTTTCTCACTGCCTCTCCCCCTGAACCACACAACCACCCACACCAGAGTAATTGTTAGGATCATTCACTGTGGCTGAAACTGATTTTTAAAACAGGAGATTGACTACTTACTGTTCAGGCAGTTCTTCTTTCTTGTCCCATTTACCTTCCCAGCTCTATCAATCTTGAGGAAGTACTTTGTGGCCGAGTAGAGTCTCCGCCACCGCACATCGCCCTGCAGATGGTTGTAGCTGCGTGTGTGGCGCTCCAGGCTTGAAGAACAGTTTGTAGCATCCAGCGTTAGCGCATCTTCGGGCTCGCCACGACAACTGGCGGAGGCTGAGCAGGCCAGGGAGAACAGAAGAAAGCAAGCAAAGTGGGGCAAGGGCGAGACACCGCTGGTCAGCATCCATTTCCACATTGTAGTAAAATTCCTGGAGTGGGATCTAGGAAAAGACGCATACTGAAGCAGCAATGAATTCACCTGGATAAAGCGAGAGTTCCACACACAGACTTCCCTTCGCAACAATCTTTGTGTTAACGTCTCCGAATTGCCCCGATGTTGTTGTATCCATGACCCAGTCACACCTGAAGCATTAGTCCAATTGCCTTTAATAATTCCTTAAAAACAACGACAGAATTCAAATAGGCATGAAGTTCTCTCCTTCACCGGAGCTGGCTGAAATTTGTACAGGAAGGATGAAAATAAATAAGAAAACACAAACAAACTTCAGTCTTGAGTTTCTCTGTACATCTAAATTTGCCTCATTAAAATGAGAGTCTTGAGAGACTGCAGCATGTAGGAAGGAAAGGTTGTGTTTTTATCAATGCCTCAGACACTACAAACAGCAGGCTGCTTGTCATCTGCTTACCATTCAACTGACAGCTCAGAAAGGCTGGCCCTTTTCAGATAGGAGGATGTTTTTTTTGTCCTAAGCCAGTAGTTTGTCGCCTGATGAAATGTCATTGGAGGGTTGGGCATTCAGTCAAGTAACTTACTAGCTACAGCTAACTGGGAAATAGCTCGTAGTGGTTATGGTTAACAGCTTACCTAAGTGTTATTGACTTTAATGGCATCTTATAGCATTTTTACATTTCCATGTCTGAAAAATACTTCTTAACATTTCTAATCAGGGATTAAATAGTGTTTAAAAATGCATCTCATCTTACTGCAAAGAATTTGGTCAAGGGCATGAACATTTAAAACAACTTAGAATTTAAGTTCATAAATTTACCTACTGGGCAAACATTAATGCTTTCATCTGAAATCTCCCTCTCTCTCTCTGGTAATTTAAAGGTTATCCCATTTATACTAAATAGACTAATGGGACTGCTAAAAGATGGAGGGAAAAGATTCAGGCATATGTGTTTATGCTCATATGTTGATATTTCAGAGTGCAGATTCAGAAGCGAATAATTAGTTTCTCAGTATTGTAATTTTTTTTCCTGAAAACATGGATTTAAGAAAAGAGGGTTGATGGCTGTTATTTTTTTTCCCTCTGTCTGTCATCCAAAGACCTCCAAAGGATTGAAGTTGGTTTAATAAGAGGCTGATTTTGGACAGCTCTCTAGGGAGTCTCAAGACAGTGCTTTGCTGTCGGTGTGTGAGAATCACTGCAAATCTATCAGTCCAGTTACACTTACTCAGAGGAAAAACAGCAGCTGGCTTCTCAAAAAACCTTCATTCTACTTTTGTTGCAAGCAACACATCCTAAAAGTGGAGGAACCAATAAATTTTCTTTTCACCTGTGTCTTTTTAACCTCAATTGCTTTGTAAACCGGATCCCAACTGTACATCACAGTGTGGCACTATGTTTTCTTTTTTATAACCTGGGGTTTTGATTTCTTTTGGTGGTGTGCCCACTTTAAAATAAACAAATTAATGACCGTGTTAAAATAACACACAAAGAATTTTGTACGAGCACATTAACCAGTGCATTACCAGGAGAAGTTTAACCACTAAAGGTTTCAGCAAATATTACCTGTCTTTTTCATGTATACAGGTGATTCATTAACTAATCTGAGAATTTAACTCTTTCATTAGGCATGACATTTGGATCAACCAACTAAGAGCTTGAATCCTAGGGCCTACTGAGACTCAGGATAGTTCATTTCTGTTGGGGGAAGACGGTCAATTGGCAGATGGGAACCGAAGTGAGCTGAACTGCCCATTGCATGGGATGGTCAAGAAGATTTAGCTGAGACAAACAATGCGTTTGACTGGTCTGTCTAAAAGTGATATCAGACAGCAGGGGATATAATACTGAACCTTGCACTTCGAGTATTTTACTTTGGTTAGTTCCCCTCCCCCACGCTTCCCATATAACCACTTAAGTTTTCTGTGATCGCTATCAGTATGTGGTGGGGAAAGCCTAGACCTTTTTTTATGTTTTATAGTCCCTTTGACACTGTGGCTTTTCAAGGCAAGACACACCCATCAAATAGCCTGCCGAAGAAGTGATGAACCTCATCAAACATATTGGTTGACAGGCTCAAGTGTCATCCACAGCTGGGGCTCAGACTCTCAGCCACACTAACATGAAGGGGCTTACTTAGCTATGCACTACTGGACAGCTCTACTGTCAGCTCTTATATACTCAAAGGGACCAATGCCCTTTACTTCCAACCAATTATATCCATGTCACATTCACTTGCAATATCAAAACCTTCATTCAGTTAAAAAAAAGTTCACAAACCTCCAGCTTGTCAGTCAATGTTGTCAGATGCCGATGAATAAACAGACAAAGTAAAGTATCATTTTTAAAACTTAAAATCTATCCATAATAGTTTTGACTATCTGCTGAAGATGTCAGATTGTCCTAACTCCTACCTCATAAGTGGCTGGTGATCCATTTATAAGTATCCAAAATTGTTTGCTGCTGGCTTGATTACGCCTGGATTGGGATTATTTATGGAGCACAGACATATCTAGGTTGAAAATTGTAAAATATTGAAGTAGTTTTTAATTCACTGTCTAAAATTGTTTAATGTTACAGAGTTTATTCTCCAAACCCTTGCAGTCTAAAAATTACTAATCTATGCATTAATATTTTAATAGTTATAAGCCTCCATTGAAATAACAGATGGAAAACTATTACAGACATGTACTAAGCATCTCTGACGCATCACTCTTGGCTTATAAATCACAATTGATTCCTATAAATCAGGTATTAAACACATCAGAGTTGCTTGTGATTACTATGGTTTAGTAATCTGACTTCATTTAAGCAGTCTTGATACAGTCAGAGTTGATGTATAGCACCATGCCTGTGTAAATGCAACTTGTTTATATATGCGACAACTTAATGTTCACCAAAGATTTATGTTTTAACAGTGGGACATAGAGAAGAAAATGTGAGTGTGTGTTTTCCCTGCTGAGATGTTACAAGCACAGCTATTTTCCAGAATGAACAAGCAGCAGGATCATTGTTGTGATTTGAATACCTGATGACGGTGTGTTACAAGAACATTACAGTTCTCATGCCACAGAGCACAGAAGTGTCACTTGAATAGGTTGATGTCTGAAGCAGATCCCGGGGTTGTGTTACAAGGCTTTAAACACAGAATGGGTCATTGGGGGGCAAATTTCTTGGAGGCTTTATTCTGGGACTGCTGTTTCACAGGAGCACAAATGAGAGAATCAAGAGTATTGCACAATTCTGCACTCTACCATCAAGTCAGTCTACAAGTGGCCTCTATGAAGTTCCCCACTTGAACTTTTCTCTCATATGAATATATGGAATTCATATTTTGTTAAAGAATATTTAAAAATTGAGAAGAAGAATCAAGAACTTCAAATACATGGAAACATTACCACCTGGAAGTTTGCTGCCTGGCAAAACTCAATCCTGACTTGATAATATGTTACCATTTCTTCATTGCTATTCAGTCAAAAACCTGGCACTCTATCCATAAAAGCGCTGTGGATATCCTTTTACCACGTGGACTGCAATGGCTCAAGAAAATGACTCAGCAACACCTTCTCAATAAATGCCGGTTTGATCTGCATTGCTTATATCCCCTGAATGAGAGAAAAGAAAACATTGACCACTTGGGACGAATAGTTTACTTCTGTGCAATACCTTGCATAGAAATTTATTAACTAACCTGATAAAAGTGTTATTATGACAGTTATGTTGAGAAGAAGAGTGTAATACCTAATCTACAATGAGGAAGCTTTCATATTTCGTAGATAATCATTGTAAGCCACAAGTGAGTACTGGGCATAGTCTGCTGAATGGCACAGATATTCTTCGCTCTGCGGTAAGTCGTGTCACTTGTGAAGGTTCATATTGTGACCAAGTTTTGGAGATATTTTGCTAATGCTCTGAGCTTCTCCTATTTCATGCATGAGAGATCTAAAGCATTTGTCACTACAGTCAAACGTCTACTTTTATAAGTCAATCAAATCTGGTTTTCTGGCCACTGAGCTTTGCCAAAGTTAAAGTTGCACCATCAAGGCTGTACAATGGCACTGAAATCTGAACATACCCAAGACTGGAATACAATGTCAGTCTACATGGTCTGGTGCCACAGTGATGGTCCTGCCATTTGTTTACATTTGCTGCCAATGGTCTTGTACCTACAAAGGGAGAGTAGCCATATTTATGTGAGTTTCTATGATGTTAGATGCAGTGCCAGTTTGTTGTCTATAGACAACCAAAGCCAGCACTGACTTTGGTGGACAATAGCAAATGCCATTTGAAGCATTCAATTTGTTGTAGTGTTTGTAACAAAGTCAGCCCAGCTAGACATCATAGAATATGAGTTCCATGATTGGGGCAGTTAACCTGGTCCAATCAGGAAGCCCAGGCTGACGTAAAAAAATGAGTGTCAGGGATACTGCTACTCAGGTGCCTGATTCTGTATGAGATAGTACTAGAGTCAAGGACTATCCATGTGTGAATAAAGGGTGACTTAGTGATGGGATACCAGCCTGTGTAGAGTTATTTCAGTTATGATTGTTAATTCAATGTAACATTTTTGCAGAAGTGTTTGATTACTGTACACTGCATTCTCCAAACTCCAGATTTGAATTGTTATAGTGACAACTAATTAAAGCAAGATCAACATAACATCATAATAACACTTTTATCAGGTTAGTTAATAAAATTATGTGTAATGTATTGCACAGAGGTAAACTATTCATCCCAAGTGGTCAATGCTTTCTTTTTTTTTATTCAGGGGACATAAGCATTGCAGATCAAACCGACATTTATTGAGAAGGTGGTGCCGAGTCATCTTCTTGAGCCATTGCCACAGTGCCATTTGGGATAGAGTGCCAGGTTTTTGACTGAATAGCAATGAAGGAATGGTAACATATTACCAAGTCGGGATTGAATTTAGCCTGGCAGCAAACTTCCAGGTAGAAATGTATTTGCTGTTCTTGACTTTCTAGAAGGCAAAGTTAGGATGCTTGGAAAGTGAATCAGCTTTGGGGAGTTGCAGCAGTGCATCTTGTGTTGAAGGGGACCAACTGTGTGCCAGTATTGAAGGGAATGATCTTGAGGGTGGGTTGATGGGCTACCTACAATGCTACCTGCTTTATCCTGGATGTGTCAAGCTTCTTGAGCGTACTTACTTAGACAAGTGAAGAGTATTTCATCACACTCCTGACCTGGGCATTGCACAAGGTAGACCTTTCTTTCAGAAGGTGAGAATTAAATTATTGCTTCAGAATTTCCAACTTCTGACCTACACGTAGCCACGGTTTTTATGTGCTTGGCCTGGTAAAGTTTCTGGTCAAATTATTTTCTCAAAAAACATGCATTATTCATAAAATTTGTAAAATAATGCCAAAAGTATTTCTGCTTGAATCCTGCAGACTTTGCAATAATATTCAATTTATCTCCACATAGCATGTTCCACTTAATACGATTGTAATAGACTTAAATTTTTAAAATGCTTTCTGTCACAAAGCTGGTCCCTTTTTTCTAAAAGCTGTTCCTTTTCTCAAGCATACTGTGACCTTGATTTTTTTCTCAGGGGTCATAAAGCCCTCCCAGCTCTGAGGTGATTAGTTTGGTACAGAGATGAAAAAGGATGCTAAGAGGCCTTTTGTTTATATGTAAACAGATGAGACTGCAGGTCAAAGTGGTCATGTTTTAGAATTGACCTGTATAATGAAAAGGGAGTGGTCAGCCTTCTAGATGAGCAGTTCATCCAGAACTAGTTAGGAGTTCAGCTGGTAAACTCTCTCTCTCTCCTTCTACCCTTCTAACTTTAACCTGTAAGCATTAATTCCATTTTTACTGTTTTTAAGTGGGTTTGCTTATTGGGACTGTTGTGTATGTTCAGAACAGCATAATTAAGTATACTTTGGATAGACTGAGTTCTGTAGGAGTTCTTTATTCTGTCCTTTGTGTTTCATTGTGTAATTTTATGAATAAATTTTTGTCTGCTTTAAAACCTGGTCGTCAACTGAGCTATCTTACTCCAGGTAATTTTCACTGTACACTTACAGAAACAAATTGCAAAGTTATGGTCCGGGTTGCCTGCTTAAGAATGTTTTGAGTGATCTGGCCTAGTCCATAACACTTCATATAAGCAAGGAACAAGAGGAGGCCACTCTGCCCTTCGGGACTGCCCTACCATTCAATAAGATCTTGGTTGCTCTGATGTTAACCTCAATTCTATATTCCTGCATACCCCCAATAACCTTTCATCTCATTGGTAATCATGAATCTATCTATCTCTGCCTTAAAAACATTTAAAGATTCTGCATCAACTGCCTTTTGAGGAAAGGAATTCCAAGGACTCACATAAACCCTAGATTTGCTCACAAAAGGAAACATCCTTTTCACATGCACATAGTCAAGTCCCCTCAGGATCTTTTATGTTTCAATTAAGTCATTCCTGATTGTTCTGACCACTAGAGGATATAGGCCTAGTCTGTCAAACCTTTCCTAACCAGATAATCCACTCATTCCAAATGTTATTTCAGCAAACCTTCTCTGAACTGCTTCCAATGCCTCACCATTCTTCAATAAGTGCGGTAACCAGTAATGTACATTGTACTTGAGATGCGGCCTGCATCACTGAAGCATATGACAATAATAAATCAATAAACAATAAATAATCAAGTCAAATCATAACCTCTCTAATTTTGCATTCAACTCCTCTCACAATAAAACAAGATTCTACTAACATTCCTGATTACCTGCTTTACCTTCACATTAACTTTATGCACTAGGACACCCAGATCTCTCTGCATCTTAGAGCTCAGCACCTCCTTACCATTTAGGTAAATGCAATTCTGTGGTGGTTTTGTGCATCCCTCATCACATAGTCCTGAACCTTGGAATGTGCCAATCTCCAAATCCTGGTTGAGGACAATTCCTTGTATAGCAAGGGTTTTGGGCAGGCCAAAGAGTACCTTTCACCAGTTAATAGTCCTCCAGCTGCAATTTACGTTTGGTATGTGTCTGCAAACAGTCCACAGAGCACAGAATCTTTCATCATGGAGCTGCTTGGCATGAAACTTGAGCCATGAACACTACTTCTCTCTCCAGACCATCTTTGCAAAGACACATTCCATAAGGACATGGATAACAGTCTCTTCCCTTGAGGGCAATGCATGGAGAGGGTGAGACTCCAGACATATAGGAAAGATCTGTTAGGGAGGATCTTTCTCATCACCAGTTAAGCTACATCTTGCTGTTAGTTTGTACTTTCTGGCAATGAGACATTGTGCAACCATGAATTTAACAGCATACTCAAGAGGTTCTACCATCTCCTTTAGACAGGGCCTTGAGCATGTCATGCATGTCGTGGACTTGTGGTAAAAGGCTCGTTTCTGCATTAATTTCCCCATAAGAAAGTTGTCCATGTTGATGCCTACATTAAGGATAGTGGGGGATTCAACAATGGTACAGCTGTTGCATGTCAAGGGGAAATCGTTAGATTTTCACTTTTTGGATTTTAATACTCCATGCAAACTTCCTCCTATACCTTTCAATCTAACTTTGTCATCTTCATCTTCTATTCCCTTCTTATAATGTGTCTATCTAGCTTTTCTTTAAATGCAACTATTGCAGTCGTCTTAAATATTCTTTATGGTAGTGAGTTCCATATTCTAACCTCTCTCAAGGAAAAGAAATTTGCCCTGAATTTGCAACTGGATTTATTCAGGAATATGTTCTTCCTCTTCTAAGTTTGGCTGATGGTTGGGTATCCATAACACTTACTCAAAGTGTTTTTTTTTTATCTGTGAGCTAATGAAGTATTGAATCATGAAGACCATTGCAGTTGAGCTTAATCCTGTACCTACCCAATAAACAACTTAAGTTGTGGGACAATAATTAGGAATGAAAAACCTGAGTGATTTAGTTTCTGTCTCTCTAACATAATGAAGTCAACGTACTCGTGGCTGGTTCTGATTAGTCAGCTCAGCACATAGTGAAGATTAAACCTATGACTTCCTTCAATTCTACACAAGGGGGTGTATTTACTGACTGAAGCATGGGGACAGACTGGAGATGTAACATTCTGAGTACAGTGCAACTAATTCAGAAACATTGAGGACTAAAATGAGGAGAAATTTTTACCAACCAGAGTGGTGAACATGTGGAATTCTCTGCCACAGAAAGCTGTTGGTGCCAAAGTATTGAACGTTTTCAAGAAGGAAATGGATACAGTTCTGAGGGCTGAAGGGATCAATGGGTATGGGGAGAAAGCGGTAACAAAGCAGCTACTTGGATGATAAGCAATGATCATGTAGAATGGCAAAGCATGCTTGAAGGGGATGAATGGATTACTACTGCTCCTTTCTTTTATATTTAAATGTTTCTATATTGCTAGATTTTCTAGCCTGGAAGACCATCTGCTCAATTTCCAATTCTGGTCAAGTAAGTAATATTAACTTGGTTAAAAATAGACATACAAGGGCCAGTTTTAAATTTGGGTGTCCACCCCCAACCAACCCACCCACCACCACCCTCCTCTGCCTGGCCAAGCTCGACCTCACACTCACCAACTTCTCTTTTAACTCCTCTCATTTTCTTCAGGTCAGAAGGAAGGCCATAGGTACCCACATGAGCCTGAGTTAT
The DNA here is from genome assembly GCF_004010195.1 of Chiloscyllium plagiosum. Taxonomy (NCBI): domain Eukaryota; kingdom Metazoa; phylum Chordata; class Chondrichthyes; order Orectolobiformes; family Hemiscylliidae; genus Chiloscyllium; species Chiloscyllium plagiosum. The sequence goes on from NC_057740.1 coordinate 29,746,384, forward strand.
GTCTGTCTCTTGGTGGGCCACGTGGAACTTTCCTTTCCCAGTCCTATTCCAGCCCCCACCCACTCTTTCTCTGATATATCAATGATATTATTGATGCTGTTTCCCTTTCTCATCTGGAATTAGAATGGTTTATCAATTTCACATCCAATTTCCATCTTGCCCACACTTTCATCTAGTCTATCTATGACTCCTCCCTTCACCTCCTTGACATATCTGTTTCTAATTCTGGGGATAGACTGGCCACTAATATCCACCATACACCCACCAACTCACACAGTTACCTGGACTATACATCCTCACACCCTGCTTCCTGTAAAGATTCTATTCCATTCTGCCAGTTCTTCCGCCTCTGTCACATATGTCCCAATGATGCCACCTTTGAGAAGGGTGCCTCCAAAATGTCCACCTTCTTCCTCAACTGAGGATTCCACAGCACCGTTGTTGACAGGGCCCTCAACCGGGTCTGACCCATCTCTCTCACTTCAGCTTTCACTCCTCTCTTCCCTCCCGCAACAGCAATAGGGTTCCCCTTGTCCTTACCTACTATCAACATCCAGAAGATCATCAGCTATCAATTGCAGCAAGATGTCACTACCAAACATATACTCCTTCCTCTCCCTTGTCCATTTTCTGCGGAGGCTGTTACCTCCAGGACATCCTAGTCCACTCTTCCTTCACTCCCAACACACTCCCACAGCCCCCGGTACCTTCCCCTGCAGCCGCTGAAGGTGTAATATCTACCCCATTTACTTCCTCCCTCCTCAGTATCCAAGAGCCCAAATATACGTTTCAAATGAAGCAGCATTTTATCTGCACTTCACATAATCTAGTCCACTGCATTCACTACTCACATTGTGGTCTCCTCTATATTGGGTAAACAAAGCATAGACTGGGTGACTGCTTCACAGAATACCTACATTCTGTCCACAAAAAAGACCCGGAGGCTGCTACTTCAACACCCCATCCTGTTTCCTGGCCAAAATCTCTGTCTCAAGCTTCTTGCAGTGCTCCAGCAAAGCTTAGTGTGAGCTGGTGGAACAGTAAATCATTTTCCACTCAGGACCCTGGACTCAATATCAAGTTCAATAACTTTAAGGTTTGAGCTTTCCTATGTCCTAGCCCCAACCCCTACACACCAGGTCCTGTAATCACATAGTCTGCTATTATACACAACCCATTGTCAGTCACTAACAGCCTCCACTAACAGCTATTCACCCTCCTAGCCAGATCATCATCCACTCCTTTGTCTGTCCAACTGTTCTCTCTCTTTGGGCTCTATTCCCACCTATTTACTCCTTAACCTCATCCCCTCACCCTACCTTCTGCATAAAAATCACCACTTTCCCCAGCTACCATCAGTTCTGAGGAAGGGCCACTGGACCCAAAATGTTAACTCTGATTTCTCTTCACAGATGCTGCCAGAGCTGCTGAGTTTTTCTAACATTCTCTGTTTTTGTTTCTGATTTACAGCATCCACAGTTCTTTCGGTTTTCAATTAACCAATGAACTTTACAACACAGAGGAGGCCAGTCAGCCCAATGATACTATGAGTGGATGCAACAGCTCTTGCTGAGGGAGGTAAAAGTAATGTAAAGTTCCTGCTTCTGATGGAAATGCACATCCAGAGACTTTGGAAACTGTGTCAGGCTCAGAATGCCCCCTGTAGTTCTCCACCCTATCGCAGTCAACAGTAAGGGCGGTGATAGGCAACGTACCTGAGTGATCTATATCAATGAGAAAAGTGGAGTAAATTGGAAAATAATTTGAAAATAGTTTGAGTTATTGCATTAGCAAAACCAATGGATGATCATTAAAGCAAAAGATAAATTTACAGTTCAGTGCGCAACATAATTGAATGTTTCCTACAACCATCTTGAAATATTTTGAGTTCCATTACTTATTCTTATTTGAAATTAATTTGCACTTTATCAAAGGATTAATAATATTCAATTTCTCAGAGAGCTACTGACTAAAAGCCAATCATTAGCCCACAAAATAGAAGGGTCAATTTTATTCAGATACTTGAGCTAAAGGAATCTTGCTGTTAGTTCCTGATCCCACCTTCTGAGCTCAGACAGGTAGAAGTTGGAAAAGGGACCACACTATTTGATACTGGGACCATTGTTGTTTATATGAATTACTTGGATTTGCAAATAGTCAGCTAAATTTCAAATTTCTGGAGAACATTAAAAGCTGTTGAGTTCTCTAAATGAACTAAAGAAGCTGGGCAGCATGGTGACTCAGTGGTTAGCACTGCTGCTTCACAGCATCAGGGACCTGAGTTCAATCCCAGTCTTGGGCAACGATCTGTGTGGAGTTTGCACATTTTCCTTGTGTCTCCCTGTTTCTGTTGGCTGCTCCAGTTTCTTCCCACAGCCAAAAGGTGTATGCAAGATTGGCCATTCTAAGTTGCCCATACTGTACAGGGATGTATAAGTTAGGTGCATTAGCCATGGGAAATGCAGGGTTATAGGGTAGGGAATGAGTCTTGGTGGGATGCTCTTCAAGGGGTTGATGTGGACTTGTTGGGCTGAATGGCCTGTTTCTGCACAGTGGAGATTCTATTTTAAAAATTCCTTACAAAATAGGATTCTAAGTTGTTTAGAGGAGCTGAGTGAGCTAGAAGTATAGATCTATAAATCACGAAGCATTTCATGCAGTTTGATAAGGTCATTAAATTCAAGTAAACTATTGTTTCTAGCCTCATTTCTAGTTGAAAACACTAGTAGAGTTGTTATGTTAAATTTGTACAGATACTATGTTCAATCACACTTGAGATTCTGGGCTCCATTCTGGTCTTCATATCTGAAAAATGATATATAAAGGCACTGGAGAAGTTGTGAAAAATATTGACCAAGATGATTTCAGAACTGAGAAGTTATCATCTATCAGGAAAGATTGAATAAGCTGAGGACATTTTCTTCAGAGGATGATAACCTGATAGAAGTCTTTAAACTTATGAATAGTTAGGATAGGATAAATGTAGAAACGTTATTTTGCACATGTGAGATTCTAAAACAAAAGTCCTTAAGGTGAGAGTCATTAAAAAATCCAGTTAGCAATTCTGAAACAGCTTTGTGGTTAGCATGTGGGATGTTCTAACATATGAATAGTTGCAACAAATAGCATAGTTGTATTTCATAGGAAGCTAGCAGAAAAAAGGAAATAGAAGTTTATGTTCATATAATGCATTGCAGAAAGTGGAAAGAATTATATGTGAAGCCTAAACTCTGGTAGAGACCAGTTAGGCTAAATGACCTATTTTTAGTGTTGTAAATTTGGTGTAAATGATGCGACTTAAATACAATTTGTTATTGTTAAATCACTGACATTAATTCAAATTATTTAACTATCCTTATGTAGTCAAGTTAATAAAACCTGCAAACCATTTATTCCAATATTCCTAGAACTCATTGTTTGAAATAGAATATTATTGGTGTTGAAAAATCCACAGATAGTGTACTAACATACTTAATTTTTTGAAAATGGTTTTTCCCAGTTGTATTATTGCACAAATTTCAAAAACACACTTTTTCATTAAGACAGTTACATAACATCATGACATGTGATGCTGCACTACATGATCTAGGACGGGTAGCACTGTGGCTCAGTGGTTAGTACTGCTGCTTCCCAGTGCCTGTGACCCAGGTTCAATCCTAGCCTTGGGTGACTCTGTGTGGAGTTTGCATGTTCTCCCCATGATTGTGTGGGCTTCTGCCAGGTTCTCTGGTTTCCTCCCACAGACCCAAACTGTGCAGGTTAGGTAGATTGGCAATGTGAAATTGTCTGTAGTGTCTAAGGATGTGTAGGCGAGGAGGATTAGCCATGGTAAATGTGGGGTTATAGGAATAGGGTGGTGGTATGGGTGGGATGCTCTTGAGAGGGTTGCGATGGGCTGAATGGCCTCTTCCTGCTCTGTAGGAATTCTACGATCTTACTCTCTGTATGTTTCTTTAGTTGGCAGCTGATCTGTCAACAAGCGACAACCTGATCAGCTAGCTGATCAATTAGCTAGGCAGTTGACTATCTGCGTTATATGATTGTGCTTAAACAAACATATAATCCAGACTGTGCATGTTATTTGGAGATGTTATATTACATACATGCCATTAATAAACTTCCAGATATCTGTCTCAGTAAAACCCAGTTCATAGTTGTATATGTTATGTGCACTAACATATAGAAAATCACAAATCATCATACTGGCAGCAAGTGATTACATCATTCCCCATTTTTCTTTTCATTCAAAATGTTTTCACTTAGCTTCAATCACTGTGAGTTAAACTATCATGAGTCTCTTTCTTAATGACAAAAGGATTTAAAGTATCTATTTAGTACGAGGCCATTTAAAGTTCCCTGAAAGTCATACACCCGAGAACAGTGATAGACTACTGTTTTCTCTCTTTTCTTCAGAAAGCAGTGATTCATTGCTGGGATCCAACTCCATTGTTGGTTGTCTATAATACCTCATCCAATTGTCCTACGCTAAGGTGTAAACCAAGCGAGTGTCAATCGGCAATTGAACATTAGTAGCATCACATAATCCTGCTCTTTCATGTGAAAACTTTTCATCATGTATGGGCAGGTTTGTAGAATCCTGAATTTTCTTTCTCGATGTTGAGGTGCTGATACCAACAGTACTTTGTGCTTTGAGCAAATATTGCTCCCTGCACATTGAGCTACCTGACTGGAAGATTGAACTGTGGGTATCGGCACATACATTGTCTCTGACACTTCCTATCTCTGTATAAGGTTCTTTGACTCTTTACATATTGTTATACTTTTAATTTATATCTGTTCATAGCAGGTTATCATATGCAGTTCTCGTATGTAGTTTCTAAGACCTTTCTCTTCATGTGTTCATTTTATCATAACAATGTTAGTCATGTGATCAGTTACACCATAACGATTTATATGATTTGCATTAAACCATAGATGGAACCAAACAATATTGTTTTCCTGAATGTGATGAGATCTGTATAACCAAGAAATCAGATCAAGGGCCTCCTTGTTTGAATGATACTGTCCTACTCTGTGAGCATGGAGCACAACCCCAGATATTGTGTTTAACAACTTGCATTTATTTAATGCTTCTTACACTGAAAAGAAGTTGATACAATTAACAGAGGTTAATTGTATCAACTAACAGACTGCAAAGACGAGGAGAGGGCAAGTAACTTCAGATGTGAGGGTGAGGAACCAAAGGCTAAGTCAAAGAAGGCTTTTCGAAATTGTGAGGAGCTAGATAAAGGAAACTGGGTAGAGAATTCCTGATGATTGCCATGCACTGGCTAAACTTTTTCTTTAGAGATTGATGCTACTTAGAATATCTAAGCATGTATTTTGATATGACAAATATCAGATAATCCAAAACACATCTAATAACATACCCTCAACAGCTACATTCACCTGCAGATATATGTCAGTTTTACTTTCAAGCCACTTCAGATCAGTGAATTTATGAATTGGAAAGTGTATTTTATTGGATTCCCCAAGGGGGCGCAATTAGACTTGTAGTAATTCAATTGGGGCAAGCACATTACAATTATTCTGGTCTTTGGAAGCTATAGCAGCAACATTGTATTGAATTGGAAATTATAGAAGGTACTATACGATAGTAAATGGCTGTTGTTTCTCACTAATCGAAGGGAGCTTTTTGTTGCCTGGATTTTTTTGTTTAAGCAGGCACTTTGACATATTATGTTCCAATTGTTTTTATGTGGCAGAGGCAATAATCATCAGGTAAAACAGCTTTTCCAGACTGAACTCACAAAAGTGGAAATGGTTTATTCACTGTTTTCTGCAGAAGAACAGGGGACAATGCTCAATTTTCTGCTCTTTATTAGTAGGGAGATTGGACTATTGACATTACTGCTACTTGATGTGGTGTCTGCATACACTTTTAAAGTTCTTCATTCACTGACAGAGTCTGTTCCTCTGTGTCCAAATGATTTCTAACTTCTAGTTCCCTCGTGTTTCCATTAAAGCCTTGACCCTTTCTCAAGCACTGTTGTAAAGGCAACGGTTCAGTTGTCTACAAAGGTGGCCTAGCTATTCATGCTTAACCATAGTTTAAAAAGTATTTGATGTCTACACAATCATGGTGAAGCATCTCAGCCAAGTTCAATGCTTTCTTCATTTGGTATTGAGATTAATTGTAGTTCCACCATCCTTTCTTTGGTTGAGACCAGTAGAGATGGGGATATAACCTCAAGCATTTCTGATATATGTGGCTCAATACCACAACATTTACTGACTGAACTCTTGGGGGAGCTTCCATGGGAGCACATCTACAATTTCCATTGTTGCCCACATTTGGTCACCAAGCCTTATGCCCCCTTCCTCCCCAAACCCCACAAGATTTCCCTCATTCTCTGTTTGCTTTCTGCATGGTCCATTCATTACTTTAAGCATTAGAAATGCTTAATGAGACAAATCTTATGTAGTCTAAAAATTGACACTTACTTCCTGTAGTAAGTAACAGCCGCAGTGGAAACTTTACTGTTCTCTGCTGGCAATAAGCTGTTATTGCCCACCCATCAAAAAATACAGCCTCTTAACCTCTTTGTTGCTTGTGCTTCAGATTAGAGACGGATATGACCAACGCACTCCTGAGAACACCTGCTTCTCTTGCATTCTCCAATTTCTGTCCCTTAGCACTTCCCAGGGGAACAAATGAGCTCATTACAGTCAGATCATGATATTTGCAATGGTTTACTTAATCAGATGCAGTGAAGTGAACCAAAAATTTATACCTTATTTAATGCTGTTTTTAATCTCCCCTGGAGTCCGTTCATTCTGGAGAAGTGCCCACCGTTAGTTATAGGATGATTATTTCTATTGCTACGTTTTGGTACTGGTTTCACCAAGTTCACTGGTGTCAAAGAAAGGCAAAACATGGAGTTGCAACAACTTACTTCAGCATTACATGACAGTGTACAATCCCTGTCCTTGGAACATTCCTGCTGAAAGCCTCCAAACAGTGAAACTTTATGATTGACTTCCTCTTTTCTTCTTCCTGTTGCAACAATGCTGCTCCTTTAACAAGGTTATACTGTCCTTGGTTTTTTTTCATGAGGGATCGTAAAGTCAGAGTTTCCGATATGTCTGGAAATATCTACCTGAGAAGGCTTTTAAGCCTTTCTTTTATAACACTTGTACAATGAAAGGGGAGTGGCCAGTTCTCCCAGTTCAGGATTTGGGTTGGTTTGGTTTTAGCAAGCAGTCTGTTTGAGGCTACTGGTCAAAGAAACCACTCCATGCTGATCCTCTCTCCCTATAAAACCTCTCTCCTGTAAGAACCTGTGTTTGAATTTACCCTTTTGCCCAGGGATGTGTAATGGGATGTTGCAAGTATTTGGAATAGCATCATTAAAGTTGTGATTGAGTCAATTGGGTTTTCAGATAAATTAAATTATTACAAATTTGGTTCTCTTTTGTTTGTGTTTCATTCAGTAGTCTGTAAATAAATTCTAATTTGTTTAAAACTGAGAGGTTGGGCCAGCTGCATCACTCCTGGAATATCCACTTGACACCTGCTTAAAACAACTGGAAAAGCTAGGGTCTGGGCTACCTTCTTGAAAATGTTTGAGGGGGTCTGACCTGGTCCAAAACACTATTCTTTATCTGAAAGCTACCGAGTAGAGAAATTTGAGAGTCCTTGTTAATGAATCACAAAAGTTTCCAAGTTCTGTAGTAGTAGGGATGAGGAATGAAATGTTGGCTATTATTTCAAAGGCAATCAAGTATAACATAAGGGCGTTTTGCTAAGACTATAAGAGGTATTAGTCAGCCCCACAGCTGGAATTCTGTGAACACTTTTGAGTTCCCTACCTCAGGAAAGATATATTGGTGTTGGAGATTTTTGTATGAGGAGAGTTTTAATTAAGTTGTACTCATTGGAAATTGGAAGAATGAAAGGTAAACTTATTGAAACGAACAAGTTTTCTAAAGGACTTGACAGGGTAGATGTGCAAAAGGCTGTCTCACTTTGTTGAAGTGTCTAGGACCAGAGGGCAACTGGCCATTTAAGATAGAGGTAATGTGGAAGTGTTTCGCTCTGAAAGTAGTGAACCTGTGGAATTCTTTGCTACAGAAGGTTATTGGGCTGGATTATTAAGAATATTAAAAGCTGAGATAGACAGATTTTTAACCAGTTAGGGAATCAAGGATTATCAGAAAAATAGGCAGGAAAGTGGAGTTGAGGATTATCAAATCAGCTATGATCTCATTGAATAGTAGGCTGAAGGCCTATATCTGTTCCTATATCTTAGGTTTTCTAACCATTGGAGACAGTCCCCGTATTAACAATTGTTTAGGTTGGATTCAGTATGAAAGTGACTTCAGTATTACTCAATCTAACTCCTTTATTATAGGAGCAGAGTCTACAAAAATGGAATACTGGCATTGCCACTGGACCAGTAATCAGGCATTGCAACTCTAATACTACAAGCATCCCACAGGATCAACCCTGGTTCCACAAAGAGTGCAGAAGGGCATGCTGGAGCAATACCAGCCATACCTAAAAATGAGATGTCAACCTAATGAAGCTATAAAGAAGGACTACTTGCATGCCACACAGTACAGGGAGCAAATGATAGTCAAGGCAAAATAATCCTACAACCAAAAAATGTAATTCTGCAGTTCTGCCACATCCAGTTGTAAACATTGGTTGACAATTAAGCTGCTCACTGGGAGAGGAGGCTACATAGATAAATGGCATCCTCAATGATAGGAGAGCCTCGGACATCATTGCAAATGATAAGGCTGAAGCATTCACAACAATCTTCAGCAAGTAACGACAAGAAGAGTCATTACATGGAGTATCTAGAAATGGCTGGATGCACTAGATACTGCAAAGGTTTTGGGCAATATTATGGCAATAGTGCTGAAGGGCTGTGCTCCAGAACCTGTCATGTATTGTCACAGAACTGATATCTACCCTACTATGTGGAAAATTGAATAGGTCGGTGTTGCATACACACAAACAATGACAAAATTCAACCCAGACAATCAGCCTGCTCTTGATTTCAGTAAAGTGATGGCAGGTATTATCAACAGTGCTATGAAGCACTACTTGCTTAGCAATAACATGCTCATGCATACCTCACGGTAATGTCCCATGTACAATCATATTCAACAGCTTCGTCAATGATCTTTCCTCCAACATAATATCAGAAGTTGGGATGGTCACTGAATACAATGTTCAACACCAGTCTTGACTCTATGGATACTGAAGCAGTTCATGTCCAAATGATAATCCAGGTTTTGGCTAACAAGTGGCAAGCATTATTCATGCCACATAATTGCCAGGCAATGGCTATCTCCAACAAAAGACAATGTAACCATTACCCTTTGGCATCCAATGGCATCATCATCGTTGAATTCCTCCACTCACAACAGCCTGGGGGTTACTGTCAGAAACTGAACTGGACCAGTCATATACATACTGCAGCTACAAGAGCAGGCCAGAGGTGAGGAATACTGCAATGAGTTATTGACCTCCTGACTCCCCAAAATCTGTCCACCATCTACAAGATACAAATTAGGAATATGAAGGAATGCTCCAACTTGCCAGAATGAGTTCTGATCCAACAATACTCAAGATTCTTGACACCTTCCAGGACAAGGCACGCCAGTTAACTGATACCACATCCATAAACATTCACTTCCTTCATTACTTAAGCTCAATAGCAGCAGGGGGTACTACCTGAAAACAACAAATGCTGGAGATCACAACGGGTCAGGAAGCTTCCAGGAGAGAGAGAACTAACTAATGTTTCGAGTCTAGTGCAGAACTGAAATGTGTACAATCTACAGGATGCACTGCAGAAATTCATTAAGTGTCTTTACACAGCATTTTCGAAAGCCACGACCACAAGCGTCTGGAAGGACAATGATAGCAGATGCACGGGAATACCACCATATACAATTTCCCCTCCACATCACACTCCAACCTGGCTTGGAAATAAATCACCATTTCTTCACAGTTACTGAGTCAAAATCCTGGAACTCCCTCCTTTGTGGCATTGTTAGTCAGTACACACTAAATTGATGGCAAGGGCTCAAGCCATAAATGCTGGCCCAGCCAGTGACACCTAAATCCAAAACAAAGGAAAATGTGTATCTTGAACCTGCAACATTTAACTTAAACTTCGGCACAATTGGCAAGAAGCATTGTCCATTGAGTGTGTAGAGGGTTAGTGTTGTAGTAATTAACTAAAACACTGTAGTTGCCCTGCACAGAACATACAAACATATAAATGTGGGGCAGAAGTAGGCCATTCAGGCCATCAAGAGTGTTCTGATTTTCAATAAAATCATGACTGATCTCTTCGTGTTTTAAATTCCACATTCCCATCTATTCATGATAATCTTTGGTATCCTTCCCTAAATCACATTCATCCAGCTCCGCCTTCAAAAGATTCACTGAATCCATTTCTACCTCCTTCTGAGACAGTTTCAAAGTTGCAAAACCTTTTGAGAGAATAAATTTCTCCTCATCTCACTGGTAAAAGGGTACCCTTAATTCCTAAACAGTATCCCGTAGGTGGGGAGTCACTTACAAAAGGAATCTTCCTTTCTGTGTCCACCTAGTTGGGGCTGAACAGGAGGCTATTTATTGGTCCATTGGTAGGCTTTCTACTACATATTCAATCAGCTCCATCTTCCCAATTAAACTATACTTACGGAAGGACCTAGGGATGGTGAGAAAACTGCCAGCCATCAATAGTACATCTACCCAAGCAGTTCCAATGAATAAGCTGATTGGTCAATTATCAAAAACACCTTTGGAATGACATGTACAGCTGAATTTTACTTTTTTTGATGAAGTATTAGTGCTTTGAGTTTTTAGAGGGCTATTGAAGCCATAAAATTTCTCACCATAATTATCAAACTCACCCCATTAACTACCTATCCTGCCCCAATGGTATCTCTCTCATCCAAATCTATTCCCAGCTTACCACACACCATTCCCAGAACTACTGTCCACACAAGAGGGTATTTGTCAGCAGACCAACATCCCTGCCATCCATGTCATCTTTAAAAGGCTGCTGTACACCCAGTCAAGCACTGGTATTCCAGTGATAGACATACAGTATGAAGAAACAAAAACAGAAGTTATTTTGGGAAAGGGTCACTGGACCCAAAACATTAACTTTGATTTCTCTTCACAGATGCTGCCAGACCTGCTGAGCTTTTCCAATAACTTCTGTTTTTGTTTGTGATTTATAACATCTGCATTTCTTTTGGTTTTCTTACAGTATGAAGATGTTGGAGAAGAGGAAGATTGGGCACTGCGATCCTCTAACCAGTCCTCAGTACCCTACTTAATGTTTGTATCTGCCTTGTTCTTTTTCATTGAGAAGACTGTCACAAAGTATTCACTGAGGACGATGGCCATGTGTTCCAGGTTTACACACAGGTTCTCTCAGTGGTCCGTAATAGGCCCTACCATTTCTCTATTGATTCTAATGCTCTTGACTTACTTTTTAAAAAAATAATCTTTTGAGCTTTCCTTTATTCTACCTGCCAATGTTTCCTCATACATTCTGTTAGCTTTCTTAATTTTCTTTTTTAAGATCTCCTACACATCTTATACTGCTCTTAGAACTCTGCTATATTGAGTCCATGGTATCTCCATAAGTTTTACTTTTCTTTCTTATTCACAAACTTTATGTCCGTCAACACTAGGGTTCTCCAGTCTTGGTTCACAACTTTGTCTTTACAGAAACTAATTTGCCCTTCACTCTTGCTATTTCCTTCTTGAATGCCTCCCACTTCTCTGACACTTTTATCTGCAAGTAAATGCTTCCAGTCCACTTGGGCAAAATCATAACTTATCTTGGTAAAATTAATCTTTCCTCAGTTTAGAACTTTTATTACCAGCCCATCCTCATCCTTTTCCACAACTATTCCAAGTCTAGCTAAGTGATGGTCACTCTCTCCAAAATGCTCCCCTACTGTTCCACCTTCCACTGGTCTGGGCTCATTTCCAATTATCAGGCCCTGAAACTGCCCCTTCCTAGTTGGGCTTTCTACATGTTGGCCAATAAAGTTCTCTTGGATGCAGTTTAAGAATTTTATTCTCTCCCTACCTTGCACACTAAATTTCCTTCATTGCTATGGTATCATGCTCAAAAAGGCCTATTTGTGCCATCAGTTTGTCTGTCTTATTCCTCAAGCTCCATCATGTGTGATTCAGGTATTAAATTACCAGGTCTGCCTAACAGCATTGACCTGGTTCCAATCTTACATCCTAGAAGAGATTGTGCTTACCTTTCCTATTCTAAATAAAATACTTCTAGCATTTACTATCAAAAATAAAATCATCCAGCAATGTGAGATATTGTTCTGTCATTTCTGCCAGTGCCAGCTACTACCTCAAAACCAAGTTTATTTATTGCCTTCAGGTACAGGTTAATATGACACCTGAGATGGAGTGTACCTTCTATCAAATGATTTTTCCTGGCTTACCCCAATAGTGAAGCATTAAAAATAAGCCTTATTATTGACAGGACAATACAATTTTTTTTTGTTTTGAACCCCAATGCAAAATTAGTTGTCCAATCGTAATACAAAGTGCAGTGATTGTAGCAAGGACAGCTAAGTGCATCTCATACCTATGAGTTCCCTGATTATGGCTGTTATTCTCATCCAACCAGGGAGCCCAAGGCTGAAAGATATAAACAGGAGTGTCAGATATCCTGTTCACTCTGACAGCTGGCTCTGAAGGAGCTGAATCAGTGTCAAGGACTCTCCATGTGTAAACTAAGGGCGACTTGGTGACAGGTACTGGGCTCTGTTATTTCATGAAGTATTGTTAGCACTAAACAAAAACAGAAGATAAGCAGTAGGAAATAGTTACTCATTATTGGCAGCATAATGATCAAATGTAGTTCAAAGATCTCTAATAAAACTGACATCAATGAAAGTCATACCTGATATAAAGCAATGGCAGAATGGCCTGTTTCCACACTATAGTGATTCTACGATCTTCTATGATCTAATGTTATATTGATTTTAGGAGAGAAATTGTCATAGTCTCAAACATCTCTTCAAGGGTTTATCAGAGAAGTGGCCTCAGTTGAATCTTCTTCAGTTGCTTCATCAATGACCTTCACTCCACCTTTAAGGCTCAATGCCATTCACAACTCTTTTAGTGATGAGGAAGTCAAACAGGGGCAGGATGTTCATAATGCCCAGTTTCAGGTAGAGTATCTTGAACAAAGGAAAACCATGTAGTCTCTCTCTGAATTTCTGATGCATCTCTATGCCCATTGCCAACATCTCAAGTGTCAACATTGGCTACAAACTTAGCTTGGCAAGTTATATCCACACTGTGGCTTAAAAGGCAGTGCAGATACTTGGTACAGTGTGATGAATGATTCATCTGACCCCTCAAAGCCCCTGCACCATCTATGAAACTCCAGTTTGGATGTTAACTAAATAACCACTGTTCTCCTGGATGAGTGTGAAAGCACTCAGCAATTCATAAAACCGAGTAGTTCACTCAATTGTTACTTCTACTATTCAATTTGATATTAACCCCATCTAGCAACTGCAATTTTTTTTCAATTATACTATCTGTAGGATACATGGCAGCAATTTGCCAATTTGAACATCGTTCGTTCCCTACGATGGGAATGGATAAGAACAACAGCAATATGGTGGGGACACTAACACTTACATTTTCTCCTCCTTGTCAACATCATCCTAACTTGGACAGATGTTGTTGTTTCTTCATTGCTATTCGGTCAAAATTCCAGAATTGTTTACTCAACAACATTGCCAAACCCAAGCCTACAAGCACTGCTACAGTTTAAGAAGATCCATCATTACATTCCCATGATATTTAGAGATGGACAATAACTAAGTTTTTGCCAAGTATTCAAGAACATATTAAAGGTCTCCATTCCTGAAATCAACATAATACTTTCATCCTCATAAGCTTTAAATTTCTAACTCAGTTTTTCAAAAAAAAATGGGGCTGTCTCTTCTAAAATTAGAATGGAATGAATGCAGTATGTGTTAAGATGCTAGCATTTTCTTATCATAGAATGCTACAAGTTTCTGAAGTCTCATTGTTAATTACACTGTACTGAAATAACTGTTTTAGCATGTTTTACACTAAAGTTGTGATCCGCTTTCCATAGAAAGAAAGGAAAAATAAAGATAGCCTAGTATGTAACTATCACTTTTCATGACCACTGAACATCTCAGAACATTAAAACACAGTACAGCCAATGAAATACATTTTCATGTGTAGTGATCCCCTTGTAAGAAATGCAGGAGCTGACATTCACATAGGAAGTCTCTGTAGGCATCAATGTGACAATGGCCAGATATTCTGTTTGTATGATGTTCATTCATGGATAAGTATCGGCCAATACATCATGGATACCTCTCTTGCTTCTCTTCTAAATATTGCCATCTTTCCATTAATCTAAACAAAAGAATAAGACTTCCATTTAACCTTATCTGACAGATGGCACCTCCGACTGTACAGCGCTCCTTCGGCCCTGTCTGGAATATAAGCCTACGTTTTGTGCTCAAGTCCTATGTAGGGACTTGACCCCAGACTTTCTGACTCAGAAGTCAGAGTGCTACTAATTGAACCATGGTTGACAATTTAGGCTTTTTAAGATGAATGAGTTTTCAAATTCATTCATAAAATGGTGACTCAAATCGAAACTCTATTTTTAGTTTCTAGGAACATAGGGAAATAAGAATAGAAGTTGGCCATTCAGTCCATCATGTCTGTCCTGCTATTTAACATGATCATGGCCGATTATACACTTCAATGTCTTTTGCCCAGCCAACCCCATACTCCTGTATAATACAGTCATAGAGATGTACAGCACGGAAAAAGACCCTTCGGTCCAACCCATCCATGCCGACCAGATATCCCAGCCCAATCTAGTCCCACCTGCCATCACCCGGCCCATATCCCTCCAAACCCTTCCTATTCATATCCCCATCCAAATGCCTCTTAAATGTTGCAATTGTACCAGCCTCCACCACTTCCTCTGGCAGCTCATTCCATACACGTACCACCCTCTGCGTGAAAAAGTTGCCCCTTAGGTCTCTTTTATATCTTTCCCCTCTCACCCTAAACCTATGCCCTCTAGTTTTGGACTCCCCGACCCCAGGGAAAGGATTTTGCCTATTTACCCTATCCATGCCCCTCATAATTTTGTAAACCTTTATAAGGTCACCCCTCAACCTCCAATGCTCCTCCAGCCTGTTCAGCCTCTCCTTATAGCTCAAATTGTCCAACCTTGGCAACATCCTTGTAAATCTTTTCTGAACCCTTTCAAGTTTCACAACATCTTTCCGATAGGAAGGAGACCAGAATTGCACGCAATATTCCAACAGTGGCCTAAAGACATATAAATTGCCCTCTCTAATTATCCCAGGGAAGTCATGATGGACTTTCTTTCAAAACTACTGGCTTCAAAGGCTAATAAAGTTAATTTAATTCACAGGACTCTTTGCCATGTTGGCACAGAGACTAGGAGACCAGTTGATTTAAGGAAGTGTCAAAGTCAATTCATTATGTAATTGTTTCTGAAGATAGTTTTCCTTCCCACATAGTCAACTTAGGAAATTTTGACTTTACTCTAGCTGCATAAGCTACAAAGGATCCAGATGTGCAACTTTGCAAACAGTTGCCAGACACTGGAACAGACACTACTCATTTCTGGAGTGGAATCTCAGAAAGTAAGCAGCGCTAGTACCCTTTCTTCACCTTAGAAACTACTATATGACCATTGAATCTCTTTCTGGTGCTTGAGAAGCAGACAAAAAAAGCCTCTGCAGCAAATGATGCACTATGGATGTGCAATTCAATATGTCCCAATAGATCCAGCTAACCAACATAAATGTATGAATGTAGATTATATCTCTGTAATGAGGCTTGATTCATGCCCAGTTACATCAAAGGATTGTAATTCTACCTCCCTCTTAGTGGCAACAATCAGCCTTTAATAGGTTCCATTATTAATTGTTTTTCAGCCTCACTGCAAAGTGAACTGACCGTACCACAAGGACTAAAGCTTCTATTTGGAGGAGAAAATCCTTCACCAATATTTTTGAAAAACAGCCAGCTTTTCGCATCCATTTCTGTTTTTATTTACTTTAGGAAAACGACATGAAAAAACGTTGTTTGATTGTAATTGCTCTGTGAACTGGATAAGATCAGTACAATTGAACTGAGAAATTTAGAGCAGAGTTCTGAAGCATATCTAAATAAATCTGACAAATTATCTTGAAAGGAATTTGTTTTTCTAAAACTGTAAATTTTCCCTTCCCAACTGGCAAAATTATAAGCCCACAGTTATACGGACTTTTTTTTATTGCTGTTTTATATTTTATCCCTCTCTTAAATAAATAAATATCCACCTCATCATTGTGTTCTCCCATCATGGAAATGGGACAGAAGCTGTGAATTCCCAAGTGGGTTTCTGAAATTGAGTACTATCTGATTGCAGGAATAAGATGGATAGAGTGTCAAGCTGTTTTCCAGTCCCCCTCTTAAAAAAAACCTACATATCCCTGTATGGATACTTAGGATATAAACAAAGCTCAATGCAAGCAAGCAAGGTACCAATTTCAAGGACTTTTGCCAGGCTACAGGAAAACCAATCTGATTTGTTGACAGCAAAAATGTTTGACATGGAAAATATACATTTCACAACTTCCAGATCACCCCTGTCCACTCTGAATTGAAATGTTTATGCCAAATTAGAGTAGTTCAGGCTAACCTAGCATCAGTTTTGAAGAGGTATTGAAAACTGTAAAGATATTAGTAGTGAATCTGATGATGTTTTTCCCAGGCAGGTGAAGGAACTTAGACCTAAGTTTCCATAAAGATGGAAAGGATGTTTAGCTTAGCCAAAATGTTGGCAAGAACCAAGACCTTCCCCTAACCCAACACCCACTGTTTATATCAGGGGACAGGTTGTGGAGAATGCAGGCAATTTGTACTCTTCGCAGATGTCATTCATGGAGGCAGTTTCACAATTTTAAGTCAGGTTCACCTAACGTAGGAGCAATGCTCAAAAAGCTTGTGATTTCAAATTAATCTCTTGGACTATACCTGGTGGAGCATGATTTTTGTCTATGAGCCTAGGACATTGTAAAAAGTCCCTCAGTACACATGAATCATGTGTTCTGATAGCAGAATGGAGCCGCAAATTACAGTAGACAGTGTTAAACTTCAACAATGTGTGTTCAGAACAAAATGTGTTTCTTAAAAGAAGTCTGCAACAGCCAGAAAAATGATTGCAGTTTAATTTCAGTCATTGTCTTGCAAAGTGCTATGTGGGACTTGTGGAATGTTGCACATGTAGAGTGCCAGGAAATTTTCAGAGAGAGCAATGTAACAGGAACAGATAATGAAAGGTTGACTATCTCTCCCTCTCAGTACAAAGGCAGAAATGTTGTGTTTTGGTCTTCCAGGAATATAAAAAAAAGTGCAAGAATGCAACAGGAATGTGTGTATGTGCAGATGCTGTAAATCAGAAACAAAAGCAGAAATTGCTGGAAAAGCTCAGAAGGTCTGGCAGCATCTGTGGAGAGAAATCAGAGTTAACGTTTCCTGTCAAGTGACCCTTCCTCAGTACTGATGATAGTTAGGAAAATGTTGAATTATATGCAGAAGATAGGGTGGGGGAGGGGTAAGGAGTAAATGATAGGTGGGAATCAATTTTAACACTGCTGGAAACACCCACTGCTTGTCAGGAGGCCTCTGTCCAGGGTGGGGTTGATATCTTGCTGTACGAAACAGCAAATTCACAAAAGATCCTCAGACAGAACCTTCCAAACCCATGGCTGCTTTCATCTAGAAGGACAAGTGCAGCAGATACATGGGAACACCATCACCTGCAATTTCCCATCCTGACTTGGAAATATATCGCCGATCCTTCACTGTCACTGGGTCAAAATCCTGGAATTCCCACCCAAACATCATTGTGGGTCTACCTTCAGCACAAGGTTCAAGAAGGCATCTCACCAGTACCTTCTCAAGGGCAACTAGGGAGTAGCAATAAATGCTGGTCATCCAGTGATGCCCATTCCCACAAATGAATTTAAAAAATCAAACTAATACTTTAACCCCAGTATCTTGGCTGAGAGGTAGGGATGCTACCACAGTGGCTCAAGAGCTCTTATTACTTGTTATAAATTGTCATTGCAAAAATGAACATTAGGTTTTAAACCACCATCAGAGAAAAACACTCTTGTATCCAATTGAGCATTTACAAGTAAAGCAATCCAACCCTCATGATTGGCTAGGGCCCACTACCTAGACTGCTTTGACAGGGCAGCGCTGAATAACCATCGTCAACCCCAAGACTGTTTACTCAACATTAGTCCAATGGAGCTACATGTAATCTCCAGACTGCCTGCACTTCAACTCAAGAACACACAGTGTCCTAATGCCTTCACTTGCATGGGAGTAATGACCTGAAAACTGTGGCCAGCCACCTGGGCTGGAAGTGACCAGTCTTTTGACTGACTGTGGCAGTTCCTACTAACTGACCAAAGTGCATTCTCACCATCCGTTCCCTGTACTTGTACTGTGCACTTTAATCCCTTTCACCCACTCTCGCACAGGGCACTTTACCCCTTTTCTCCCTACTCTCACACAGTGCATTCTCACCCTTCATCCCCTACACTCACACAGTGTACTCTCACCCTTCATCCGCTACACTCACACAGTGCACTTTAACCCCTTTTCTCCCTACTCTCACCCTTCATCCCCTACACTCACACAGTGCACTCTCACCCTTCATCCCCTACACTCACGCAGTGCACTCTCACCCTTCATCCCCTACACTCACACAGTGCACTTTAACCCCTTCATCCCCTACACACACAGTACACTTTAACCCCTTTTCTCCCTACACACACACAGTGCACATTAACCCCTTCATCCCCTACACACACAGTGCACTTTAACCCCTTCATCCCCTACACTCACTCAGTGCACTCTCACCCTTCAATCTAGATTAGAGTGTTGCTGGACAAGCACAGCAGGTCAGGCAGCATCCGAGGAGCAGGAAAATAGACATTTCGGGCAAAAGCCCTTCATCAGGAATAGAGGCAGAGTGCCTGCAGGGTGGAGAGATAAATGAGAGGAGGGTGGGGGGTGAGGAGAAAGTAGCATAGAGTACAATAGGTGAATGGTGGTGGGGATGGAGGTGATAGGTCAGGGAGGAGGGTGGGGAAAGGTAGCAAAGAGTACAATGGGTGAATGCGGGTGGGGATGAAGGTGATAGGTCAGAGAGAAGGGTGGAGTGGATAGGTGGAAAGGAAGATAGGCAGGTAGGACAAGTCATGGGGACAGCTCAGCTTTTCCAGCTCAGCACTGTTCCCATGACTTGTCCTATCTGCCTATCTTCCTTTCCACCTATCCACTCCAACCTCCTCCCTGACCTATCACCTCCATCCCCACCCCATTCACCTATTGTACTCTATGCTACTTTCTCCCCACCCCCACCCTCCTCTCATTTATCTCTCCACCCTGCAGGCACTCTGCCTCTATTCCTGATGAAGGGCTTTTGCCCGAAACGTCGATTTTCCTGCTCCTCGGATGCTGCCTGAACTGCTGTGCTTTTCCCGCACCGCTCTAATCTAGAATCTGGTTTCCAGCATCTGCAGTCATTGTTTTTACCTAGTTGACTCTCACCCTTCATCCTCTACATTCATACACTACACTCGCATCTTTTACCCTAAACACTCGCGCAGTATAGTCTATCATCTCATCCCTTACACTCTTGGCCACTTTGACTTTCACACATCACCCTTGACTTGAAGCTAATGCCATCTGTCTGTCACATAAGCTGCTGGCACATGTTGCGCCTCTGATGTTGATATAGGAGTATTAAGTACAATGACATGCACACCCTTTCCTTGACTGATATTCACTATTTAAAACTCCCCACCAACACAAGTTGCCAGCATCTCCTACTACACTAACAATACAAACTATACCCCTGAGGATTCTTACATTTAAAGCGTCACTGAAAACCTTTTGAGCTAAAAGCAAGCTAAAACTCTGAAGATGCCTGGCTCTCTGTCAGCATTAAAAATCCTGTATCAATGCATAAGATGTTTGGCTGTGCTTTATTGTAAAGCATCCAGCTAGCAGCACACAAGTCATTCAGCTCCATAGTACAGTAGCGCCTCGACTTACGAATTTAATCCGTTCCGGGACCTGGTTCACGAACCGAAAAGTTCGCAAACTGAATCAATTTTCTCATTGTTCGGATATTCAAAGCGCACGTAGCAGAGCAGAACAATTACAATGAAACCACGGGCTTTTTGCGTTTGTACGTTCGTTCGTACCTTGAATTTCGTACGTACACTGAAGCAAAATCTTACATACAATCCTGTTCATAAACCGATTTGTTCGTGAACGGGGTCGTTCGTATGTTGAGGCACTACTGTACATGCTTGAAGCCATTGAAGGTATTGTGGCTGAATTAGGCTGAGACCAAGCATGACAATTTTGTGAGGCTGGTACTTTCTGATGCTTAGTTGCAAGGATTAAGAGTCCAGGAAGAACGTAGTCATTGACCACAGAAGCAACTTGTGCAGAAGAAGTGGCTCCATCTAGTGAGAAGCTAGACGGCCAGTGCAGCCACTCTTGCAATGAGTGCTGTCAAGACTGGTCACCAGGTAGCCGCTCTGTTTTCCCACTGAATCACAGAGAGAAAATTTGGAAGTGTAATGTTAATATGGTGTACAAAGTTAAAAATCACACACTAGGTTATAGTCCAACAGGTTTAATTGGAAGCACACTAGCTTTTGGAGCGCTGCTCCTTCATCAGGTGATAGTGGCTCCTTCACCTGATGAAGGAGTGACGCTCTGAAAGCTAGTGTGCTTCCAATTAAACCTGTTGGACTATAACCTGGTGTTGTGTGATTTTTAACTTTGTACACCCCAGTCCAACACCGGCATCTCCAAATCATGGTTAATATGGTGAGTTGGGCTAATAATGAGGGATGCTGATTTATTAATTTAAACTTTTCAACACCTGACAGAGAACTTGCCATCAAGACTGTGAGCACTTCACTGGATGATTTTTTCTCAACATTGACCATCTGATTTTTTTTGGCATTCACCCAATTAGATCATTTAATTTCGAGAAGGGAAAACTTCACCCACAAGTCCGTCTAATCTTCAAAGGTGAATATAGCAGCCTATTGGAAACACCGAGTCTATAAGATAACCCTATGTTCTTAACTCTGTTGAGATTTCTTGTATTAGGCCAAAAGCAGATGATGTGAATGCTATGACATCCCATATGGTAACCTGATTCAGATGACAGTAACCTCTTCCAACTATAAACAAATGGTGTTCATTGCAAAGTAACAACTGCTATCCATGCTCAAGTCTGCAGCATCAACATTCTGAAGCAACATTATGCCCCTACACATAGTTACAAACCTGCACTGTGATTCAATCATCAGAGAATCAAAATGACAGTGAGAACAAAACTGAAAATTATCTTAGTAAATAAAACTGGAGGAGTGCCAAGAGTGCAGCAAATCCTCCTTTACAAACTATGGACCTCAAGCTTTGTGGGCGTGGCCTTCCAACACATAGTCTCATTGTGAATTATCTTTACCACCAGCCTATATAGTTAATCACCACCCACAGCGCAACAACTATTGTATCTAAAAGGTACCATTTTCAATGATTTTATGGCATACATGTTCAACACTGAATTTGATTCAAATTTTCTTTGAGTTCCTAGTTGGTTCCAAGTTATTTTGAGTTAATGTTTCCAGATGATAACATTTATCTTTCTTGGTGAAATTTTGATCATGTTATCAGTTCTGATTACAGATCATATACTTGCCGATAGGAATGAGCAGGGACATGGTAGTTATAAGCCTTTATCGGCCTTCCTAAAAGCTAAGGCTGCTGCCCAGTTGTGCTCATAATGCAATTACAAATGAGTGACTGCCGCATTTCCTTTCCCCCCAAGTTTGACAGTCTTTGTGATCGATTGTTGAGTATTATCAATGATAGAGCTGGTGATACATTCCTGAAAGTGAATCCTCAGAAAATAAATAATTAACACATCTCTTACATGTCTAAATGACAGGCAAAACATTTACCTGGAAGTCCATGCAAGCTGGAGAGATGAATTCTGGATATGTAACAAACTGCAGCTCGAGAGGAATTGAGTGAACATGTTCAATGGAACCAACCGATCGACAGGTTACTTTTAAGTCTGATATCTAAAGTTACCTAGAACAGGATTAAGGTGGAGTCTTTATCAAGGATCCTGCGTGAGGCCAACACCTTGATTGTGAGAAAGGAGGTCAAATCAATTAAAATAGCAAGGTAGCATTCTTAACTTCATCCACATTCACACCAGACTGTGTAAAATCTTGTTTGTATGATAGTTCTTTGCAAAGAAATCACATGGTAAATGCTAAGTATCAACTGCACAGTTATTTATTACAATCAAAGTTCAGAGTAAAAACTCCCACCTCCAAGTGTCAGTAAATCGTAATTGCTGAGCAAGAGATTCATAGCATGTGTTTATAGTGACTGGACATGAATCTTAGACCATTTTTTTGTGGAAAAAGACAAACCCAGTATGAGCACTTGCCTCGTAATTTAATGCAGTGCTATCAGTTCCATGAACTGAATTAGCACAGCTATAAATCTGAACAGTGGCTGATGGTACACAGTTCAAATCATTACAGTCCACGATGAGTCTCTGAGGGCCTGTATGACTAAATATTAACTACATTTGTGGTGCAGGAATGCTTTATTCAAGTATCCTGAGTTGTTTCAAGTAGCTATGTCATAAGTGGCTCTTGGTGGGCCCCACCCATACAAACGTCATTCAGAAATATTGCATCATTATTGCTACATTGTTTTTTGATGCATTGAAGTTAAGAAGTGTCAAAAAAACCTGCATAAGTTCAATGTTTACCATTTAAATTGCAACCAGTATCACAAAATTGACACCAATTATGTTGCCTTAATAAATCCATTCAAGGTAAACAGGAGCAGATGGCTTTCTCTGGTCACCATGTGTTATTGATGTCATAAAATCATATAGTGCAAAATGAGGCTATCCCGCCCATTGTTGCTGCTATGCCAACTCATGGTAACATTTATAGGAAATTCCACTTTCTTGCTCTTTCCCAATAGCACTGCAATTTGTCTTTTTGAAGTACCTATCAAACATCCTTCTGAATATATTAACACCATCTTTTCAGACAATGCATTCTAGATCAGACAACATGAACATAAGGAAAAGGAGCAGGGCATTCAGTCCCTGTCCAACCATTCAACAAATTCATGACCCCAGGCCTCAACTCTTCTTTCACACCAGCTCCTCATAGGCCTCAACTCCTCGATGTTTCAAACAAATCTATCTACCTCCTTTTTATATTCTTGCAATAATTTCCTGTATATAAAAAACTCTTCTCCCAGCTGTATTTCTAAGAATTTTACACTCAATCTGTGGCAAATTTTAAAAATTCATTCATGGGATGTGGGCACCATTGACTATTGTCTGTCCCCAAATGCTCAGAGGGTAGTTTAGAGTCAGCCACTTTGCTATTGGTCTAGAGGCTCATGTAGACCAGACTTGTTAAGGACTGCAATTTCCTTCCCTAAAGGATATAAGTGAACTGCAGTGATTGGAACCATGGTCAGGTGGATCTCATAGACTGAGACGCTTGATTGTGTGTGTTAACCTGGGCCAATCAGGGAGCCCTGGCTGAAAGATATAAACAGGAGATTCAGGTAGCTTCTTCAGGCTTTGAGCTGCTTGGTCATAGTACACATATAGGTAAAGGATGGCTTAGTGGTGGAACAATAGCCTCTGTGCAGTAATTTCATGAACCAAATGGATGTTTCCTTTCAATAATTACATGGTAATCATTAGATTAGATTAGATTAGATTAGATTACAGTGTGGAAACAGGCCCTTCGGCCCAACAAGTCCACACCGACCCGCCGAAGCGTAACCCGCCCGAGCACCCGGAGGAAACCCACGCAGACACGGGGAGAACGTGCAAACTCCACACAGTCAGTCGCCTGAGGCGGGAATTGAACCCAGGTCTCTGGCGCTGTGAGGCAGCAGTGCTAACCACTGTGCCACCGTGCCGCCCTTTAGTCTCTTAAATCCAGATTTGTAATTGAATTCAAATTCTATCATCTAACAGGTTCATTAAAAGTATCAAAAACAGAATTTGATGGAATAGCTCAGCAGGTTGGGCAGCATCTGTGGAGAGAAATCCGAGTTAACTTATGGGTTGTGTGACCCTTCCTCAGAACCCATTAAAAGTACATTTTTTTAACCTGTTGACCCTTGATAGGGTTGGTATTGGGAGGCAGCAACAATGCCAGTACAAACAAATCTAACATGGCAAACCCTGAGAAAATGGACACAGTTTGAGCAGTTTTAATAAACTGGTAAATTTTAGTGCATGTTCAAGCTTGATCATCTGCTCTTTGTAAGTCTTTCTTTGCTGCTCCAAGTCACAGCTTATGTATGTTCTGTTTATTTCAAAAGCTGAGTTTATTTTTAAAGAGTTGAGAAATTGCAATATGAATAGTATAGTTCATTTCAACAATTTGTAACCCTATGTCACAGGAATAAAGGTGTAATATTTTTGAAGGGTCATGACACTGTGTCCAGAGTGGTAACCATCAAAACTGGTAATGGAGCCGAACAGCCAAACATAGTTAAGATATTGCTATTACAGTATTATCTGTCTTTGTCTATCAGCTACATAAGGTCAATGCCTTGTTGCATTAGGTTTAACTGAAATAGACTACAGACATCACTGACTATCTCATGGATCAGTGAATCTCCTACATGTCAGGGCGTTTTAGTTACTAGCTCATGCAACTCTGACTGGCTGTATGGGGTTATTTAAATTAAATATTAGCTCTGGAATATTACATTAATATATAGTCCAAATTGCCATTAATGTAGACTACATATTGAAAATGCATTGGACTGGATTTTATCAAGTGTTGTCATTCCTGATGCTGTCACTAAAACTGTGTAACACTTCCACTTTCCCTCTTTCTGGCTTTTCCCACGCAACTATAATTAACATTCCAAGTTCCAGCAGTGCACGTGCATAGCACATTCCATTTAGTGGTTAGGAAGACTTTCATTGATGTAACCTGCTGTAAGGTAACAATGCTGTATATACAGGCAGCCTATTAAACAGTTCCTTGCCAAACAGGGAGGCTCTGAAGCACAGCTACAACTTTACTGCCCAACTACACTACATTAACATAAAGACTTGAGGGCAAGGTCTTTTTCAAATCTAAATGTCACTTGTAAATATTTCACATTATATTGGTTTCACTTTATTTATTTCTGCATCATTTCCATTTGTAGAGTTTGGGTAATTAGAGGGTTAGGTGTACTGACCTGATGACAGCGTGTGTTGATATTTATAGGGACACTTCTTTTAGTGAGAAAGAAACAATATGGTGTTTTTGTATTTGCTCTTAAATGATCATATCAGTGTCCGATGTTGTATTCAATAGTCTGTGGGACATTGCAGGCTCTGCTGGTCCTTTCCTCTGTGTATTGGAAAAACCATTCTCCAAGAGCAATCTCAGCATGAGTGATTTTAATGCTGTAAGTAAACTTAAAGCCCTCTGACACTCTGCCAGTCTGAGATGGAAACACATTTGGACAGCATGACACTGCTTCTTAAGCTCATCAGTTTCTTATCATGGCTGACTACTCACTTTGTCATGCCCCACACCCAGGATATCAGGTCCAACCCTCTTCAGTCATCCATATCCAACTCCCTGTCATTCTCTTCCAGTCCTCCATATCTCCATGACCCTACTTCATATCATGCCCTCTCAGTGATTCATCCCTTCTTGGCTCCATGTCCATTCTTCTGTTCCATTCACTACTATGTAATTAAATAAAGAAAACTGTTGATCTACACACAACTGCACAAAGTCAAAGTGTGTAATGGCCTCTTTAAACAATTGTGAACTGGGTGCCATGAGATTGTTGTGCACCATTGACATTATCCTTAAATTAGGTCTACACCAAAAACTGGCTCAGGTTGATGAGATTTATGGTCATCAAATGTATTATATGTATGAGCCTGCCATAGGCCAGCAAAATTTCTGGCACGTCACTGATCTTAACACACAACCAGCCAATGTAAAATTAAAATTTCACATCCCATTCTAATCACACACCATGTGTCCTGTGGGCTGAAAGAATGTCCCTAACTTTCTAAGAGTAAATGCCACGATCTTCTATCTGCACAGGGCCACCCTACTCACTCTAACTCGGTCACTGCACACACAACTCACAAAGGCTCATGGACTACAACTCTCACTGTTGCATGCAGTGTTACCACTCAACAGCTCTCACCCAGGTAAAAACAATGACTGCAGATGCTGGAAACCAGATTCTGGATTAGAGTGGTGCTGGCAGAGCACGGCAGTTCAGGCAGCATCCGAGGAGCAGTAAAATCGATGTTTCGGGCAAAAGCCCTTCATCAGATACTCACCCACCCCATCCTCCCAGAATACTAACTTTTGGGCGATAACTTCAGATTGTCCTCCGCCCCAGAGACAAAAATAGTTTTTTACTCTACCTGTGGTGGCAGCTTTGTCTCCATATTGAGTTGAGTTTGGAACAAAGATGGCAACTTTTCATTCCCAGCAGTGAGTTTCAGGCTCTGTTTGAGACTAATGATAATTTCCCCCTCCTTCATGCTTCCTTTTGTGTTGCTATCTTTGCCTCCCCAAATGCCTTACAACCTCACCTGTTTTCTGCTCATCCCCTGTAATGCCCCGTTTACCCTCTTAGCCCATTGCTTTGCTATTTGCCTTGTTCTTGATAACTATTTGCTCTCCCTCATTATATTAAGTGTGATCATCAATTGTGCAAATTGTGATCCCAATAAACCCCCTATCCACCTACTCCCATCGCCCTCCCCCCCCCCCACTTTACCCCACACCTTCACTCCTATTTTCTCCATTGATGTATGAAATTCCATTTGTCTAAGTGGAATAGAACACTTTCATATTATCAATCTTTCAGCCACCCAGTCTAATGAACCCTAATCCTAGATTTGAATATTCCATTTTCACCAGGACTACAAGCTTTCTGTAGCTTGTTAGCAAGATTCAGAATAGACCATTGAAATTTTAAGTTGAAAGCAGAATATATTTTTCCTTGATGTTGGAAATTTAACTTGTTCAAATTCTTCCTAACTTTCTTGCCATTGCCTGCACCACTCAATGTCTGGGAAACTTTTGCCAATAGTACATGATTATGGTCACATTTCAATTTCTAACACATGAATTTTTTTTAGGAGAGTGGTTGGAATGTAGATTCCAAAGGCCAATATTTTTCCCTGTTTCTGCTGTTGGTACTGTGTGTTGCTGAGATTTGCAGAAAAACTGAATTGTAATAGTCATTCTTTCTCTTTCCCTCACTGGAGGGACATCTGGTCTCTTCTTCCTCACAACAATATGACTGAGATCCATAACCTAGCAGTGAGATGGACCATGACCGTAAACTCTCAATATGTGCATTAGCCACACATATTTGGAGTTTTAGTGTTCTGCATCACACAACACAGTGACATGCTATATGTTTACAAAGAAATATTATAATTTTTCTGTTTCAGTTTGAGCTGTGTAACTAGTGAGTTCTTGTGAAATTATATTATATCAATCAGCTGTTTAAACATGTTGATGCCTTCATTAAAATAGCAGAGAAAAACATTTCATGTGGAGAAATTAACACATTCAGCACTAATATGACAGAATTAAGTGCAATTGGTAGTTTTTGGATTATGCGTGAATTGTAATGATCTGGAAGGTACTGCCTGTAGGATGACAGAAGCAGATTCCATTATAACTTTCAAAAGGAAATTGAATAATTACTTAAAGGGAAACAATTACAAAGGACTATGGAGAAAGAGCAGGAGAATGGATTAATGAGATAGATCGTTTACAGAGTAGGAACAGGTACGGGTGGGCTAACAGGGCTCCATCTCACTGTATTTTTTTGGAAATGCTTATGATTTCAGATCCTCTATCATTTGATGTCTGAAATGAAATAATTAGCTTTCAACTTTAAATACAAAATCAAAATTTTGCTTATGGATATGGAAATTTGAAATGTTAATAGCTACTTATTACTGAAATTAATATTGGAAAACAATGTCTTTTAAAAATCTCAGAACTATTTTAAAATTTCTTAACACGCTGAATATTTTCAGAGGTTAATGGCTTGTTGAGGAAAGGAAATTGCTGAATGATGTAAATGATTGAATCAATCATGACATTGCTCATGGACAAATAATTAAATCACACATAAATAAATTTTTGGACTATGTCCCCAATTAAACACATCAATACTGTTGTTGCAAAATTAATAAATATAAGTTGTGACTGTCTCAAAATTTCAAAGATTTGTTTGAAAGTCAGTTATGCAAATTTTCATGACATTGTTCTAACCAATACGTTTTTAGTTAAGCATTGTGCTGCAGTATTTTAACATTCATTGTCAAATACAAAGCTTACACTATTACGTTTGATGATTTCCAGACTCAATAAAGTACATAGTTAGAACATGACAAAATGTGAAACTTTAAGTTTGAGGAGAGCACTTAATCTTCCCATGAACAATAATATTCAGTATCAGGTTTCCCACCAGCATTGAGATCCCTGTGCTACTTGAGGGTTTTGTCCCCAGAAAGATTTTGCTAAATCGCTCATCCTGGACTTTTGCAATTTCTCGCACTCTTTTGGCCCAGAACCAACTCCACAGTGGGCCGCTGCCAGCTTCCAATTGAATAGTCTAATAAAAAGTGTTGGGAGGAAGCTCGGAGGGAAGGAACTGGAGGCCCAGTGATAAACTGTCAGCAAGTTTCGCACCACTCGTTTTCTCTAGTGGCAGATGGGATAGTGCAGCAGGAGCAATTGGAGCAGCAGGCTGCAGCCAGTTTCCATTGAAAACATTGAGTGGAAGCCCAGAGAGAAGGAACCACAGCAAACTAACAACAGCAATGTAAAATTTTGTAGTGTTCATATCAAGACATATTATATCACTTCATATAGCAGCTAATAAGCAATGAACAAAATGAGGAAAGGTGAAAATCAAGAAACCAGGGTCAGGAAGATGCAAAAATACAATCAAAAAGAAAACTCTTAATGAGTTTTTTTTTAAGTTAATCTGCACTTCAGTGGTGCTGTGCATTAATGTCCCTTCAAGGCTAGAAATTCTAATTGCTGTAAATATTCTTAGTCAGTCAAAGTCACATCTGAGATGAATTAGTAGATAATTTCTTCTGTAGTTTGGCGGGGGCTTGTAAATCCCTGGTTCCCTAAACCCATCAGAAAGAGCAACACAACATAACTTTCTCCCTCCCTTTCTCCCTCTCTCCCTCTTTCTCCTTTTCTCCCTCTTTCTCCTTTTCTCTCTTTCTCCCTCTCTCCCTTTCTCTCTGTTTTTCTCCCTCCCTTAGTCTCTATCTTTCTTTCTCTCCCCTACTCTGACTTTCTTTCTCTCTCTTTCCTTTTCTGTCTTTCTCTTTCTCCCTTTGTCTCTTTCTGTTTCTCTTCTCTTTCTCTTGTTTATTCTCAGCCACTCTTGCTGTCTAAAGTGTTGTCTAAAAATAATTTCCATTCTGTCAAATATAACCTCCTGAAGTATCTATCTGCAAAGAGTAGTAGATGCATTTCAAAACAGTTAGAAATTGTAATTGCATTATTGTGTTAAACTTGCATACACTCAAGAATGAGTTGCATGAAAAATAAGATTAAATGTTGAGGTTTTATCTCTGGAAGGTTTTGTTCAAATACTGCATTAGCTGGATGGTTTCACATTGTATTTTAAGTCATTCACAAATTCACTATTTCCTTCTATAGTCTGTTAGGTTTTATATTAAGATAATTCTCTTATTTTAACAAAAGAAAGTTTGCTGTATTCCCTGGGATACAGAACAATTTTATTTGACCATGAGGAGAATATAAATAAATGATTAATGCAGTGAAGAATTCCCTTGTCTCAATGAAGTTTCAATCACATTTTAATCAGTGTGCTCGGATTTTCTATCAAACTTTATTTACTGTATTTCTAGCATATTCCCCTCAGTTGATTTGTAATTCAATTTTTCATATATCTGGAGAGCATCTGTTATTTAGTAGACTGCTCATTTGCTGAAGGAGAAGCGGCCAGAAGTCAAAGCATCCAGAAGGAACCAGTCCTGCAGTGATTATAGGCTTCAGTGGGAATTCTGCCCCTCAGGAGGGTGTCCCACCTCAGGAGCCACAAACTGATAGGCCAAGAGTCTCAACCCTTATTTGGGACATTAGGATTGAGCAGAGAGAAGATGGATGGGCCGCTCTAGAATGGTAAGTACCAGGTCAGGGCAGGGAAGATGGATGCTGGAGTCTCGAGAGAAGGGGATGGGTTTGGAGAGCAGGTAGCACAGAAAGAGGCTTGTCATTCTGGGTGTGTAGTGGAGCCGATGTGCTCAAGGCACCCCCAAAATGTGGTGCACCCCTTTTCTTTCTACTTTTTCTCATCTAGGCCATGAAAAAACCTACCCATTCCTGCCTGCCTGACCCTGACAATCGTATTAGGGCAGTGTGTTATTCCAGCCAGTAAACTTGCTAAGAATACTAATTGATGTTTTCATACTAATTTACATGTGACAGGTCACCGTTTGTCATCCACCCACTAGAGTGTTATGGGGATAGCTGGGGGGTGGCCAAGAAGCTGGTGAGCTAGCTATTTTATGTGCGCCCCTACTAAAAATTTCAGGTGGGGGCATGCAGAGTCCAGACTCATATGTTTAAAGGTCCTTTTTAAGCCCATGCTCTGAATAGATCCTGCAAGAAGTTTTTAAAATAAATCCCTCAGCAGATGAGCAGTCTGCTAAGTAACACAGATGTTCTCCAGATATATGAAAAATTGAATTACAAATCAACTGATGGGAATATGCTAGAAATATAGTAAATAAAGTTTGATAGAAAATCTGAGCACACTGATTAAAATGTGATTGAAACTTCATTGAGACAAGGGAATTCTTCACTGCATTAATCATTTATTTATATTCTCCTCATGGTCAAATAACATTGCTCTGTATCCCAGGGAATACAATGGACATTCCTTTTGTTAAAATAAGAGAATTATCTAATTGAATAAATCTTGGATCCAATAGAGGGCCAGCTGATCAAGGGTTTTGTAAATTGGTAGCTGCAGTTAAACTCCTGAATCCTGCCATTGAACAGAAATCAGTTCAACAAGGTCAGAAAAGTTATATAGAAGTGATAAGTTTTCTTTGTATTCCGTGTGACATTTGGAGTGTGATGCCTGGAGTATGATTAATGTATGTTCGTAGTGTCTATTTCTATTGTGGAAAGGTTCACAAATGTTGAGGCTTTATGGAGCTAGTTGCTTCTGGAGGTCATGTCGATGCAGCAGAATTAGCACCACACATCTCTGTGCATGCTGTTCTAATATATTCTCTGGTTTTGAGGTTGCTGGCTGCAGTAATTGCTCAGCAGAGAGAATGTTTAAGAGCCCGTAAACAACCATTAGCCCTCCATGAGGAAATGATTAGGAGAGTCCCAGGTATGTTGCTGAAGGGTCACAGGCCTAAACATTAACTTTTGCACTTGGCTCCATAGATGCTGTCTGGTCCTGCTGCATAGTCCATCTTTCATTTGTCATTTTTATTTGGGCCAAATCAAAACTAATGTTGCAATGCGCTATAGGTTTAGAACAGCAATGGAACCTCTGAATTATCAATTCCATCACCAAGCCCTGGTTGTTTTGAAATGAAACAGTATTGTATACTAAATTATCCACTCGTTGAATTTTGGATCATTGTATGGTTTTAGGCAGTGGATTCTCAGAGAGAAAATCTGATGTGAAAATGGACATACTGGTCCAACTAGTCCTCCATTTGAAGAATATAAGACAAGTCAGATCTGTTTTACTGGTTTTTCCTTCTCAGTTAGGAACAACGTTTAGATCTTGCTATACATTGCTGATTTCTCTGAGTGTCAGGCTTGAAAAACTACCAAATGATTTTAACAAGAGTAACTGATGTAGACATATCCGTCACAAATTCACCTGCACCTCCGCACACATCATTTACTGCATCCGCTGCACCCGATGTGGCCTCCTCTACATGGGGGAGACAGGCTGCCTACTTGCGGAACGTTTCAGAGAACACCTCTGGGACGCCCGCACCAACCAACCCAACCGCCCCATGGCTGAATACTTTAACTCCCCCAAGGACATGCAGGTTCTTGGCCTCCTCCATCACCAGACCATGGCAACACGACGCCTGGAGGAACCTTCCTCATTCCTCAAGAAGGGCTTATGCCCGAAACGTCAATTCTCCTGCTCCTTGGATGCTGCCTGACCTGCTGCACTTTTCCAGCAACACATTTTTCAGCTCTGATCTCCAGCATCTGCAGTCCTCACTTTGTCTTAATTAAAAACAAAATGAATGGCTCATGTATTAATAACATTTTAACTTACGTTGTCTATTTAGAATGCTTTTACTGTTATTAACTCTTGCAAAATAGAGTTGTCCCACTCTCATTAGAGAGAGACAGTTGGTGACGAGTTTGACTTGAGGGTCACATCTCATGATGACCTTGGCTGTTGTGGGAATTGAGCCTGGACTGTGGGCATAACTCTGCATTGCAGATTAGTCAATTGAACTAACCAACCCACATTACCTCATGTGGGACCCAGGGAGATAGTGAGGAAAGAGATCAATCTGAGACTGGTACAGTTGAGAACAGAAGTGAGTCAAACAGTCAGGGCAGGCAGGGACAAGGTAGGACTAATAAATTAAACTGCATTTATCTTAATCCAAGGGGCCTAACCGGGAAGGCACATAAACCCAGGGCATGGTTAGGAACAAGGGACTGGAATATCATAGCAATTACAGAAACATGGCCCAGGGGTGAGCAAGACAGGCAACTTAATGTTCCAGGATACAACTGCTACAGGAAGGATAGAAAGGAAGGCAAGAAAGGAGGGGAGTGGCGTTTTTGATAAGAGATAGCATTACAGCTGTGCTGAGGGAGGATATTCCTGGAAATACATCCAGAGAAGTTATTTGGGTAGAACTGAGAAATAAGAAAGGGATGATCTCCTTATTAGGATTGTATTATAGACCTCCCAATAGTCAGAGGGAAATTGAGAAACAAACTTGTAGAGATCTCAGCTGTCTGTAAGAATAGGGTGGTTATGGTAGGGATTTTAACTTTCCAAACATAGACTGGGACTGCCATAGAGTTAAGGCTTTAGATGGAGAGGAATTTGTTAAGTGTGCATAAGAAAATTTTCTGATTCAGTGTGTGGATGTACCTACTAGAGAAGGTGCAAAGCTTGACCTACTCTTGGGAAATAAGGCAGGGCAGGTGACTGAGGTGTCCGTGGGGGAGCACTTTGGGGCCAGCAACCACAATTCTATTAGATTTTAAATAGTGATGGAAAAGGATAGATCAGATCTAAAAGTTGAAGTCCTAAATTGGAGAAAGGCTCATTTTGACGGTATTAGGCAAGAACTTTCAAAAGCTGATTGGGGGCAGATGTTCGCAGGTAAAGGGATGGCTGGAAAATGGGAAGCCTTCAGAAATGAGATAACGAGAATCCAGAGAAAGTATATTCCTGTCAGGGTGAAAGGAAAGTCTGGTAGGTATAAGGAATGCTGAATGACTAAAGAAATTGAGGGTTTGGTTAAGAAAAAGAAGAAAGCATATGCCAGATATAGACAGGATAGATGCATCCTTAGAAAAGCATAAAGGCACTAGGAGCATACTTAAGAGGGAAATCAGAATGGCAAAAAGGAGACGTGAGATAGCTTTGGCAAATACAATTAAGGAGAATCCAAAGGGTTTTTACAAATACATTAAGTACAAAAGGATAACGGGGGAGAGAATAGGGACCCTCAAAGATCAGCAAGGCAGCCTTTGTGTGGAGCTGCAGAAAATGGGGGAGATACTAACGGAGTATTTTGCATCAGTTTTTATTGTGGAAAAGGATATGGAAGACATAGAAAGTAGCAAAATAGATGGTGACACCTTGCAAAATGTCCAAATTACAGAGGAGGAAGTGCTGGATGTCTTGAAACGCATAAAGGTGGATAAATCCCCAGTACCTGATCAGGTGTACCCTAGAACTCTATGGGAAGCTAGAGAAGTGATTGTTGGGCCCCTTGCTGGGATATTTGTATCATCGATAGTCACAGGTGAGGTGCTGGAAGACTGGAGGTTGGCTAACATGGTGCCACTGTTTAAGAAGGATGGTAAGGACAAGCCAGGAAACTATAGACCAGTGAGCCTGACGTTGGCGGTGGAGGCCTGTGACCAGTGGAGTGCCACAAGGATCGGTGCTGGGTCCTCTACTTTTTGTCATTTATGTAAATTATTTGGATGCGAGCATAAGAGGTATAGTTAGTAAGTTTGCAGATGACACCAAAACTGGAGGTGTAGTGGACAACGAAGAGGGTTACCTCAGATTACAACAGGATCTTGATCAGATGGGCCAATGGGCCAAGAAGTGGCAGATGAAGTTGAATTCAGATAAATTGAGGTGCTGCATTTTGGGAAAGCAAAGCTTAGCAGGACTTATACACTTAATGGTAAGGTCCTAGGGAGTGTTGCTGAACAAAGAGACCTTGTAGTGCAAGTACATAGCTCCTTGAAAGTGGTGTCGCAGGTAGATAGGATAGTGAAAGAAGGCGTTGTGTCGCAGGTAGATAGGATAGTGAAAGAAGGCGTTTGGTATGCTTTCTTATATTGGTCAGAGTACTGAGTACAGGAGTTGGGAGGTCATGCTGTGGCTATACAGGTCATTGGTTAGGCCACTGTTGGAATATTGCGTGCAATTCTGGTCTCCTTCCCATCAGAAAGATGTTGTGAAACTTGAAAGGGTTCAGAAAAGATTTACAAGGATGTTGCCAGGGTTGGAGGATTTGAGCTATAGGGAGAGGCTGAACAGGCTGGGACTGCTTTCCCTGGAGCCTCGGAGACTAAGGGGTGATCTTATAGAAGTTTACAAAATCACGAGGGGCATGGATAGGATAAATAGACAAAGTCTTTTCCCTGGGGTCAGGGAGTCCAGAACTAGAGGGCATAAGTTTAGGGAAACATATAAAAGGGACCTAAGGGGCAACGTTTTCATGCAAAGGGTGGTACATTTAGGAAATGAGCTGCCAGAGGAAGTGGTGGAGGCTGGTACAATTTCAACATTTAAGAGGCATCTGGATGGGTATATGAATAGAAAGGGCTTGGAGGGATATGAGCCGGGTGCTGGCAAGTGGGACTAGATTGGGTTGGGATATCTGGTCGGCATGGACAGGTTGGACCGAAGGGTCTGTTTCCATGCTGTACATCTCTATGACTCTAAGTACTGTGGGTCAGTTGGCCCACGTGGAGAAGTTTTATGACTCCAGAACTTTAGATTGGAATTTATATATAACACTTGTCATGACTTTTTTTTTGCATATCAAACATCTTTGGGGAGTCAACTTTATGTAGTAGATAAGAAATCGTCCTGCACAAGTTTCCTTTGAGATTTATCTTTATTACAACAATTTGCCTCCCAAGTTTACAGATAGTCATGTAAATATTCCATTTCGTTGCCATGTGATTGACTGGGATCTTTTGACTTGGATCGTGTGCTCAAAGATATCCACCTGCTATTTATACACAGCATCATGCTGCTGCATGATTCAATGGGGTTATTGTGAAAGCAAGTAAGCCATAGCATTGGGAAGAGCCCTGTTTTGATTGTTGCTATGTTATTCGATAATTTCAGCACCTTTTTGCCAAAAGGACTGCAGTGCTCTGAACAGACCACCAGTCAACTATTTTCTCAGGGCAATTACGGAAGGGCAGTTAACATGGTATTGCCAGAAGCACTCCGATTTCAACGATATTTTATAATTTTTATGATCATGTTAATATAATTAAATATTACTTATTTCTGAAAATAATGCATTTTGTCAAAACTTTTTTGTCTTGCTTTGATCAGGGCAATTTGCAAAAATATCAGTTTAAAGGGAAAAGACAACATTTCTACTATAAGAGAGGACAGTGCAGATTATTGGGCAGTAGACTTGATTGGTTGAGGCATTGCCATGAGAATGTGCCAGTTATTGATGATTGACAGTTAACTGAAAAGAACAGGTCCCTGTATGTTCATACATGCAGCATTTAAAAAAAATACAGTGAATTTGCAAGAGTTACATTGACAAGCAATTCAGAATTGCCAGTCAGGATTGCAATGTGGCGTACTTGTATGTACTATTTACTAATAAAAGTCCTGTTCTTTGCAGATAAAAGAGAACATGCAGAATTAGGTTTTATTGTCACATGTACTGAAGTACAAAAGTACAGGAGACCAAGTGAAAAGTTGCCACATATGATGCCATCTTAGGTACAAAGTACCTAGTTACAAATCTTAGGTACTAAAATAGAGAAAAAATAATTAAAAACCTAGAAGTTCTATTACAGTTCTTCATAATAAAAATTAGGAAAATAAAGAAATACAGTTAAAAGATAGGCATTTTACAGTCTGTCTGTAGCCTATAGTTCCACCTTACTGGGGGATTTCCACACATGGTCTTGCTCTTCCCCCGCACTGGGCCCCAGTCCGCCTACCACCAGCCGAACCACTATGGCCCCTAGCTCACTGACCTCCAGCCACCCTGCTCTGGACCCCCAGCTTGCTGATCTCCAGCCGCCCCGCTCCGGGCCTCCGGCCACTCCTCTCAAGCCTGCCAACCACTAGCCATCCCACTCCACCCTTGTTCACCAAGCACTGGCTGTTTACTCTGCTCCAGGCCCTCAGTTGCTGCAATGTTGCAATGCCATCACCGCTGGTCTGTCCACAGGGTAGCACATATATATGCACTCAGTAAAATATGGGATAGCCATTTGCTGGGGTTCAGTTTTCAGGGCAATGCCAATCAGAGTCAATTGGTTTAAAACTGAAACAAAAGCGAGCAGTGAACAATCATCAATAGTTGGTACATTCTTTATGGCAATGCCTCTTTAATAAGAGTCTACTTACCAATAAATCTGCACTGTCTCCTCAAACAGTACTAATGTTGTTTTTTCCCTTAAATTAGTATTCTTGTGAACTGTCCAGATGTGTATAGGTTGTCGGGCTTGTTAATTTCTCAGGGAAATGCACTGACCAATCAAGGTCAATCCCATCTGTTTGAAAATTTGAACAAACCCTGGCAGTTAACTGTCAATCATCATTAATTGGTGTGGGGTGCAATTCCCCATGGCAACACCTTGAGCAATCATAACCATCTTTCCAACCAATTTGCGCAGTCCTTTCATGCAGCATAAATGTTCACTTTCCCCTTAAATTGGTATTCTTGTGAATTGTCCTGATGAGTACAGGATGAAAAGCTTTGACAAAATGTTCAGCAATACTCAAATTCTTTAATATGAAATAGTAATTAATATTATTTGCATTATTTGTGATAAATATTTATTTTCAAACACATTTCAAAAACTTCCATGCACTTGCAAAATTATACTGATTTTAGAAGTAAATTCAGTGATGTTCAGTATAACAAAATACAAAGTAGATATTAACTGACTGCCACTATGATAAAAAATAAAAAATATATATGGGCAAAACTAAGAAACGTCAAAATGCTGACACAAAGAAAATGCAAAATGCAAAAATAGTTTTACAAACCAAAAATATAATACCTTTTCCAATAACTCAATTTGCAATCTCCCTCTAAGAATCTCATATCCGAAGACATTTAATGTGCCTATTTTAAATGGAAAGAAGCACAATGTGGATGAGAAGTCTCAAGTTGGGACATGATTGTATCACTGTACTGGTTTGGTGAAGCTTGCAT
The DNA here is from genome assembly GCF_004010195.1 of Chiloscyllium plagiosum. Lineage (NCBI taxonomy): Eukaryota > Metazoa > Chordata > Chondrichthyes > Orectolobiformes > Hemiscylliidae > Chiloscyllium > Chiloscyllium plagiosum. Next base: position 29,784,300 of record NC_057740.1, read on the forward strand.
ATGAAGCTTCGTCTCATTTCCCTCACTCTCTAAATGTAGGTGTTGTGACTTTGAGTTGCATTGTAAGATCGATGCATGCACACTGCAAGTCTCTATTGGTGGCACTGAGCTATACCTAATTGGCCCAATGCTTCACATTTTTTGTGTGGTCGATATGGGATTCTTTACATGCTGAAATAACAGAAGTAAAGTAAAGATCTTGTCATTTTAGCACATTCAGATCTGCCATCTCAGCATTTTGTTATTTATAATTTGAAATAGCATTAAACAATATTAGCTGTCACACATTAATCTATTTGTACAAAGTTCTTTTGACTATTATTCAGATGAAGGCAATGAAGTGCCCTTATCATATGACAGCCCAGAAAATAATCTCATACAGGTGCAATTTTGGTGCTTTACTTCAGGAGACATTTTAAAGTATTAATATTAATGTGACTTCACCATGGTTGTGTTTATCTTTTGTTTGCAGATTTTTATGGTTCACACTTCAGACCAAGATACATGCTTGGAATTTTCCATTCATGCCTCATTCAAAAGTTGTGCAATAAACAAAATCTAAGCACTGCAATTTCATCATCCACCCCTTTGAATAATTTATATTGATGCTGTTCAATTGATGACACATGAACGGTTCAGCTGAAAGAAAAATAACCCTAAAATTATGTACATTGTGCAGTCCTGTTGTTTGCACTTTGACATGCTGCAAGAGTACTTTAACATGTGGGTTGGTAGCTGGGACATGTTAAGTAGCGTCAATCTCATTATGTTTAGCACTTAATACTTCTTACTTTCTCCCATATCCTATTCGGGATTGTGGCACTCTAACATTAGCTCTAATTTGCAGTCAATGGTGAAGCAATTGTACTGTTTGCAGATCTTGAAGAAAGCTGGTTAGAAAGATTTAGTTATTCCTTTGGGTGTTGACTTCACTTTTGATTAGATTAGATTCCCAACAGTGTGGAAATGCCCTTCGGCCCAACAAGTCCACACCGACCCTCCGAAGAGTAAGTCACCCAGACCCATTTCCCTCTGACTAATGCACCTAACACTATGGGCAATTTAGCATCGCCAATTCAACAGACCTGCACATCTTTGGACTATGGGAGGAAACCAGAGCACCCACAGGAAACCCACGCAGGGCGAATGTGCAAACTCCACACAGACAGTCACCCAAGGCTGGAATTGAACCTTGGCCCCTGGTGCTGTGAGGCAGCAGTGCTAACCACTGAGCCACTGTACTGCTCGGTATCAATTTGACTCTGGTGTCAACTTAAGAGGGCGACCAGGTGTTGAGCAACAGTGATGCCATCAACCTCAATAAGGAACCAATCACATGGAAGAATTCTCACAGACTTCAAGTCAACGGTGTCCTGATTATCATAGCATCATAGAGATGTACAGCATGGAAACAGACCCTTAGGTCCAACCCATCCATGCCGACCAGATATCCTAACCCAATCTACTCCCACCTGCCAGTACCCGGTCCATATCCCTCCAAACCCTTCCTATTCATATACCCATCCAAATGTCTCTTAAATGGTGCAATTGCACCAGCCTCCACCACTTCCTCTGGCAGCTCATTCCATACACGTACCACCCTCTGTGTGAAAAAGTTGCCCCGTAGGTCTCTTTTATATCTTTCCCCTCTCACCCTAAATCTATGCCCTCTACTTCTGGACTCCCCAACCCAAGGGAAAAGACTTTGCCTATTTATCCTATCCATGCCCCTCATAATTTTGTAAACCTCCATAAGGTCACCCCTCAGCCTCTGATGCTGCAGGGAAAACAGCCCCAGCCTGTTCAGCCCCTCCCTATAGCTCAAATCCTCCAAATCTGGCAACATCCTTGTAAATCTTTTCTGAACCCTTTCAAGTTTCATAGCATCTTTCTGACAGGAAGGAGACCCGAATTATATTTTCAGAAAGTGAAATTAAGATTGGAGCATACAACAAAATGAAACATCTTAAACAGACCTTTCAAAATGACTTTTATTATATTTAAAATAATGATATTTTCCTCATAATGGAAAAGTGTGACTTTACACAAATATGAATTTAGTTTTCCATAGCTAAGGAGGTATCTCAACATTAGATACAAACCAGCATTTGAAACCCATTTACAACTCGATAACAGTACATACAGTTCGGGGGAAAGTTAGATCGCAGCAATATCACAATGTCAAAGGGGAAGTTTTGTGTCAGTTCAGTAATGACTAAGTGCTATCTATGGGACCTTCAATAGCACACCCTATAGCAGAGCAGTGAATCGCTGACAGCAATTTATGGTATCTACTCTGATGCAAAAAGTTGCTATCCGGATAATGACAGCAAATGCCAACAGTACCACACAGCAGCATTGTCAAGGCCATATATTTGGAGAAAAGTCTGCATCAGAGCCAAACTATTACAAATCATTTGAATTGTCCATGGTTTGAATGTTGTATCGTTTTGGTTGCTATGCTTGAAGGAAAGATGTGAAGGCCACACAGAAGGTAGATGCAGAACAGGTTCATAAATATGATACCAGGAATGAGAAGCTTTATTCAAAACAGTAGATGGAAAAGTTGCATTTACTGACACTGCACCTTCAGGGGGGACTACTCATGCAGTCACAGTGCCAATGACATTACAGGGATCATCAAGTTATGAATGCCTGACCTACGAATGTGATTCCATTCAGGGGTGTATCAATATTGATTTTTAAAGATCCAAAATGTAAATATTTCTTCAGACTTAGGAATGGCAATTTTATGTTGTCCTGCATTGTGTTCCAACTATGTACAAATTGACTTGTGAGTGGATTCAAGAACGGAACCTGGGGACTGCTTGAACTACAGGATAGAGTTGGGATGGGACCAAATAGAATGGGAGATTGGAAAGAGTGAAGGGGCCAAGTGGAGCAGGAGGGCCAAACACAGTGTGGGGTAGGGGACTGAGCAGACTGGGGAGTAGGTGAGCAAAACAGTGTGTCAGGGAAGTAAAGTAGAATGGGAAAGCAGAGCAGGTAGTGTAGATGCAAGATGCAACTCGAGTGGGATTTGTTGGTGTTTCCTGAGTACCATTGACTTCTATTATGCATGTGCAAACTCATCATCTTCTGTTAAGATGGTGTGGTGTTAACGGCACCACCTGAGCATGTGCAGGTGGTGGCCACGTTGGCTTGGCAACACATACTCTGAGATGAAAAAACTGCAGCTTTGTTAATAGAACACAAATGGTTCAAGGAGAATCTAATCGAGGATTCTCAAGATTATGATTATAATGAAGGAAAAGTTATTTGTAAATGTCATGAAATTGATAATCAGAAGACATAAATTTAAAGTTGTTACCAAAACAATTAAGAAAAGGGATAGAGCATTTGTTTTAAGACAGCAGGTTTTTTTTACCATTTGGGCAAATTACAAGGGTATACACTTGATTTGATGGGCTGAATGGTCTCATTCAATTTGTTAAATTCTACTAACAAATACAGAGAATGCTGGAGAGCTTCAGCAAGTGTGGCAGCATCTGTGGAGAGAGAATCAGAGTTATTGTTTTGAGTCCAGTTGATTCTTGTTTATAACCATTTTATTCTAAACAAGCAAGGCATTCCCTGAAAAATTTGCAAAAGACAAGATGGAAAATCTACCAGTAGATTAGCAATCACCTATATTATAGCTTGTAGTTAATTTGGCAAGTTAACAACTCCAGAAGAGCTGGAGTTATTAAATCTGAGAGATGACAGCACTTTAAACTAAAACAATATGTCATTACTCAAATGCATCAATTACTGCAATATGTTTTCTTATAAGCTATAATTGGTGGTTTCATTCTGCTTTATAACATCTCCAGTCTTACTCAGTACAACTTCCATTCACAACTCAAACGCCTCCCTAGAGCTTGCTCCAGCCTTCTATTCAGCTAAAGTGTTGCATTACATCTGGGAAAATTACAGGCAGTATTCTTGGGGGAAATGCTTTATTATCATTACATATAGAATGACACGACATTTGGAGTTTGTTACAAGGTTGTTGTGTTGTCAAGGGGTTCAGATGTCTTTGGTAAATATGAAACCCGAACGATTTATGAACATCATCTAAATTTGATACTGTCCTGCAGTCTGAGGCTCACAACTTAATTGCAACAATTTAGTTTGATTAGGTTATTTTTTCTACCGGTGAATGATAATGATGCTGTAAAGTCTGCTGCAGTTATGATGTGTTGCATTGTTTACAATGAGCTCTATGATCATATGCTCTCCTGTCATAGGAAACATATATTAAGCTTCAGGAAGATCAACATGGATGTCATTTAACCTGATATTTTGATCTCATGAGACAGGGAATAATATTGTATTATATTGTATAACTGTATTGTTGAAATATAGCAATTGTTACATATTATGTAAAAAGCCATCACCTTTTGTTTACCAAAGGACTAAAATAGTAATTGATTGACCCTATGTATATCAGCTACATAGGGCGGCATGGTGGCACAGTGGTTAGCACTGCTGCCTCACAGCGCCAGAGACCCGGGTTCAATTCCCGCCTCAGGCGACTGACTGTGTGGATTTTGCACGTTCTCCCCGTGTCTGCGTGGGTGTCCTCCGGGTACTCCGGTTTCCTCCCACAGTCCAAACATGTGCAGGTCAGGTGAATTGGCCATGCTAAATTGCCTGTAGTGTTAGGTAAGGGGTAAATGTAGGGGTATGGGTGGGTTACGCTTCGGCGGGTCGGTGTGGACTTGTTGGGCTGAAGGGCCTGTTTCCACACTGTAATGTAATCTAAAAAAAAAGTAATCTACTTTGGAGACTGGCCTTTCAGACATTGTCTGTTCTGATGAAGCTTGAGGTAATGTCAAAATGCATTTTAATTCTTCTGGTAACATGTTAATTATGGAGTAATGGAATGACTACACTGCACCCATTTATCCAGAGATGATGTCTTTAAATCACAAGATGGCAAGTTGTGAAAATAAAATTAATAAATCTAAAATTGCTGGACTAGTGTTGGAAAAAGTATCATCAAAGCTGCAATTTTTGATTAAATATATAGGGTAGGTTAATGTTTATGTGAAATGTTGAGTAACAGCAAAGTGCAAGCAAAATAATTTAAAGTATAAAAATAGCAAGAAGCATTAGTCATTTATGGTTGCTAATAACTATTGTATATAGAGTCATGGTGTCATACAGGACGGTTTTCAAGACATCACTATTTATTTCCCCAAGTTCCCTACCTTGCATGTCTTTCTCCATAGTAAACACTGAAGCAAAATATTTGTTTAGTGTCTGTCCATTTTCTCATTGATCTTTAAGGAGCCCTATTCTCTCCCTAGTCGCTCTTTTTCCCTTAATATACTTACAGAATCTCTTTGGATTCTTCTTAACCTTATCTGCCAAGGCTACCTCATATCCCCTTTTTGCCCTCCTGATTTCTGATTTAAGTATTCTTCTACTTCCCTTATACTCCTCAAAGAATTTATTTGATCTCAGCTGCCTATATCTGACATATGCCTCCTTCGTTTTCTTGACCAGAGCCTCAATATCTCTAGTGGTCCTATGTTCCCTACTCCTACCAGCCTTGCCCTTCACATTAACAGAAACATATTGTCTCTGAACTCTCGTTATCTCACTTTTGAAAGCTTCCCATTTGCCAATTGTCTCTTGACCTGCAAACAGTCTAACCCATTCAACATTTGAAAATTCTTGTCTAACACCATCAAAATGGGTCTTGCTCCAATTTAGAATTTTAACTTTTACATTAAACCTATCTTTTCTCGAAACTATTTTACAACTAATAGAATTATGATCACTAGCCCTAAAGTACTCATCTTTTAACATTTAACTCAGTTCACCTGCCTTATTTCCCAAGAGAAGGTCAAGTTTTGTTCCTTCTCTAGTAGGTATATCTACAAGTATATAAACATAAGGAAGTATTGTTGCAACTATACAAGGCATTGGTGAGACCGTACCTGGAGTATTGTGCACAGTTTTGGTCCCCTTATTTGAGAGAAGATATAGTGGCATTGGAGACAGTGCAGAGGAGATTCATTAGACTGATTTCTGAGATGAGCTTGTCGTATGAAGAGAGAGACTGAACAGTTTAGGCCTATACTCTCTGGAATTTAGAAGAATGAGGGGAGATCAAATTGAGGTATTCAAGATGATAAAAGGTATGAATAAAATAGATGTGGAGTGGATGCTTTCTCTTGTGAGGCATTCTAGAATGTGAGGCCATGGTCTTAGGATAAGAGGTAGCAAATTTATAACAGAGTTGAGGAGAAACTACTCCCAAAGGGTTGTGAATCTGTGGAATTCACTATCCCAAGGTGCAATGGATGCTGTGATGGTGAATAAATTTAAGGAGGAGTTAGATAGATTTTTAATTGGTAATGGGGTGAAGGGTCATGGGGAGAAGGCAAGAAAATGAGGGTGAGGAGCATTTCAGCTATGATCCAATGATGGAGCAGACTTGATGGGCCAAATGGCCTAATTGTGCTCCTATACCTTATGAACTTATGAATTACATATTGGTAAAGAAAATTTTCTTGAACACTTTTAAACAAATTCCTCCCCATCCAACCCCTAACGCTGTGGCAGTCCCAGTCTATATTTGGAAAGTTAAAATTCCCGACTATTACAACACTATTATTCTTACAGATATCTGAGATCTCCATGCATGTTTGCTCCTCTGTTTCCTGCTTACTATTGGGGGGGCCTACAGTACAATTGCATCAAGGTGATCATCCCCTTCTTATTTCTGAGTTCTACTCATATCACTTCAATAGACGATCCCCAGGAATATCCTCTCTGCAGCAGTGATAAAGATATAGAGCTGAATCTTATAGCTTTATGATCTTGACCAAATTTCAGTAATCTAATTCTGCTTCCCAGGGAGATGTTCTTTACTTCTAAAGAGGTCTGTATTTTCTGTGAAGGTTTGTTTTGCAAATGTGACTTGCTTCTTGATGTCTTGATCACTTTGCCCATCAAACATATTTACACTAGATAAGTAAATGATTCCACTTCATTTATTTCTTTCAATTCAACTGGACTGAACCTTTTAAGAGTCATAAAATTCTAATATTATAGATTGAAGTACAAATAATTATTATCACAAAGGTTGTTACCCCAATAAAGCTTACACAACTATTCTCTGCTTTTATTCCGGTCAATCATGTGCTGCCTAAAAGTAATATAAAGAACAATAAGTTGAACAGGTTGAATGCAATATTAATTCGATAAGTTGTACAGGCTGAATAAACCTTAGCTTTAGTGTGATAATCATAACAAAGCTGTGTAAAATGCTAGTTTCCGGCACAGAAGAATCCTCATATAAAAGCAAAGGATTACAGATGCTGAAAATCTGAAATGAAAATGTAAGCTGGTCTGGCAACATCTGTGGAGAGAGAAACAGAGTTAATGTTTCAAGTCTTCTGAAAATGAGGAACTACAACAGTTCCAAAAGATCAATATCTGGGGATGGCCTGGCAGTGTTAAAGGAATACCTAAATAGTGTATTCATTTAGGCCATAGACTCTCCTTCAGAACTTGAAGGATCCTTAGTGATTTCAGTGTCTGTTCTGGTACCCTTCATTCATTCATGGAATGAAGACATTGCTGGTTAGGAGAAAGTGAGGACTGTAGTTGCTGGAGATCAGAGTTGAGAGTGTGGTGCTGGGAAAGCACAGCAGCACGGGCAGCATCTGAGGAGCAGGAGAATCGACGTTTCGGGCATAAGCCCTTCATCAGGAACATTGCTGGTTAGGCTAACATTTATTGCCCATTCTTCATTACCCATGAAAAGGAGATAGTTTTCTTGAACTGTTGCAGACCTTGGTGTGTAGGGACACCCAAAATGCTGTTCCAGGATTTTGACATAAGGACAGTGAAGGAACAGCAATATAATTTCCAGTTAGATTGTTGAGTTGCTTGGAGAGGAGCTTGCAGCCATCAGTGTTCCCATGTCTCTACTGCCCTTGTCCATCTAGGCAGTAGAAATTGTGGATTTGAAAAGTGCTGCTGAAAGAAACTTGGTGAGTTACTGCAGTATATTTTGTAGTTGATATATTCTGCTGCTCTTGAACATCAGTCATGAAGGGATTGTACGGTGAAGGTAGTGGTTAGTGTGCAAATCAAGCAGGCTGCTTGATGGTGTTAACTTTCTTGATTGTAGTTGGAACAGCATTCATCCAGGCAAGGAGGGAGTATTTAGGTTCTCCCTTATGGGAAATAGTCATTGCTTGTCACCGTGTGACATGAATGTTATTTGCCATTTATCATCCCAAGTCTGGTTATTGAGCGGATCTTGCTGCTTATGGACATGGACTCTACAGTATCTGAGGAATCATGATTGGTGCTGAACATTGTGTAATCATCAGTGAATAACTCCACCTCTGACCTTTTGATGAAGTGAAGGTCAAAAAACATGAAGCATCTGAAGATGCTTGGGCCTAGGACACTCCCCTCATTGCAGTTTTGCTGGGATCCTGGATACCACACTCAGTCAAATACTGCCTCACTCTCATGCTGCCTCTGGAGTCCAGCTTTATCGTTCATGTTTGGGCCAAGGCTGCAGAAGCTGAAGCTGAGTAACCCTGTCTAAACCCAACCTGGGTGTTAGTGAGCAGGTTATTCCTTTACAAGTGCCTCTTGACAGCACTGCTGTCAATCCCTTACGTCACTTTGCTGATGATTGAAATTAGACTGACAAAGCAAGAATTGGCTGTGTTGGTTTTTCCTGCTTAATTTGCTCCTGATACATGTGGGATGTATTCCTTGTTATCAGATAGATGCCACTGTGGCATCTGTACTGGAACCACTTGGTTAGGTGTGTGTCTAGTTCCAAGCCCCACATATTCGATATTATTGCTGGCTTGTTGTTAGGGTCCACAATCTTTGCAATATCCATTGACTTCAGATGGTTCTTGAAATCACATTAAGTGATTCAAATTGGCTGATAACTGGCCATATGTAATAATAGGGACCAATTTTTAAAGTCACAGTAATCATTAATTGCACCTTTACAGCTAAAGGGCCTTTCCAGCATCAGATAATAATCACTATTGCCTTGGTCAAGGCACAAAGTTCATCACGAATCCAGTATCTGATTATTCCAGAAATCTACCTGGTACAGTTTAGCAAACTATCAGGCTACAGAGAAACATTGCAATGTCATTGATGGCATTACCTGAGTGCAGTGTGAGGCAATCTTTCTACTCTCTATGACAATGCAGGGCCACAATACAATCTGTGGACGTATTTCAATTATTTCCTCAATACCCCAACTTATGTAGTATTGCATAGTTGATTTATTTTAATGGGATATCTGTTTTTTGAGATATTTAGATTTAGATTCCCTACAGTGTGGAAACAGGCCCTGTCGCCCAACAAGTCCATGCCGACCCTCCGAAGAGTAACCCACCCAGACCTATTTCCCTCTGACTAACACAGCTAACCCATGGGCAATTTAGCATGGCCAATTCACCTGACCTGCACATTTTTGGACTGTGGGAGGAAACCCATGCAGACACGGGGAGAATGTGCAAACTCCACACAGACAGTCAATCAAGGCTGGAATCGAACCTGGGCCCCTGGTGCTGTGAGGCAGCATTGCTAACCACTGAGCCACTGTGCCGCCCATTTAGTTTAAACCATGTCTGTGATTCCTATCCATCACACCCACCTACCATGTCAACAACACTATGGATATAAAGCAATGTAGCCGATTATAGTCAGCACAATCATTTGTTTGAGCATTATCCTAGGTGTCTAGACTATTCTGAAGATCATTTGAAATACATTGAGATTCATAATCCCACCTTTCAAATCAAAATCCACACCCTAAGAGTAGACATAAATGGGTACTTTTCTGCTTAGCAAGAGATAATGATTGGTGTTCCTTTGGGATAAATTCTGGATCCTCAATGTTTTATAGTTTATGTAAATGCTTTGGATGATGGAACCAAAGATATGGTTGTTAAATTTGTTTCTCCTAATCAATATTTCTATTTTTTAATACAAATGACAACCACCTGGCCTGTTTCTATTATCTCTTAACATAAATTCAAAATTTTAAAATTGCATTTGTTTGTCCCCTTAAACTTAAATTAGAGATATGTAGAAACTAAGTGAAGAGAGGACAGAAAAAGGTGACAATGAGATGTAGATAGGTTAAGTGAGTTGGCTAAGATCTGACATGAAGAATAAAATGGGAAGATATTGCCTAAATGGTCACAGATTGCAGAGTTTCAAGGTGCAGAGGGATCTGGGTGTGCACAAGATTAGTTTGTAGGCACAGCAAATAATTGGGAAAGCTAATGGCATGTTATTATTTATTGTAAGGGTACTTGAATATAAAAGTGAACATGTTAGGCTTCAGTTATTCAAGGGAGCAGAGAGATCAGTTTTGGACTACTGTGTGTAGCACTGGTGTCCTTATTAATGGCAGCATATTTTTAAATCAGTTCAGGAAACATTTGCTGGATTAATATATGGAATGGGTGGGTTGTCCTACAGGGAAAGATTGATATTCTAGGCTTCTTTCACCTGGAACTTAGAGAGGTTCTTGATAGAGTGCATGTTTGTGGGAGAATGTGGAACTAACGGTCACTGTTTAAAAATAAAAGATTGACCATTTAAGAAAAAGATGAGTTTTTTTTCAAAGGGTCATGAGTCTCCCCCTCAAACAGCAGTAAAGGCAGAGACGTTGAATACTTTTAAGACAGAGGAAGATGGATTCTTGATAAGCAATGGCCCAAAAGATATTGGGTGTCACAAGATTGTGAAAGAATCAGATCGGCCATTAATGTATTCAATGGTGGCACAGGCTCAAGACACTGACTAGCCTACACTTGCTCCAAGTTTATATTTTGTACATTTGTAAGTTGTACTTGTGACTACTTTTTTATCAGGATAATTTACCAAAGTTTATCAGGAGAAAGTGAGGACTGCAGATGCTGGAGATCAGAGCTGAAAATGTGTTGCTGGAAAAGCGCAGCAAGTCAGGCAGCATCCAGGGAACAGGAGAATCGACGTTTCGGGCATAAGCCCTTCTTCAGGAAGCCCTTCAGGCATCCTTTATCAGGATGCTGCCTGGATTAGACACAGATATTCTGTGTCTATGTGCTTCTTCCACATTGCCTGATGAAGGAGCACCACTTTGAAAGCTTGTAATTCAAAATAAACCTGTTGGACCATAACCTGTTCTCATGTGTTTTCTGACTTTATCTGCAATCCAACACTAGCACCTCCACATCATGGATTTGAGGGTATGAGCTGTAAGGAGAGGCTAGAAAAACTAGGGTTTTCTCTAGACTGGCAGAGGCTGGAGACATTTTTAAAAGTCTATAAAATTATGAGATATATAGATAGGGTTGACAGTCAGAATCTTTTTCCCAGAGTTGAAATGTCTAATACTTGGGGGCTTGTTTTTAAGGTGAAAGGGGGAAAGTTCAAAGGAGATGTGAGGGGCAATTTTTTTACGGAGTGCCAGGCAGGTGTTTGGAATGCGCTGATGGGGGGTGGTGTTGGAGGCAGATGCGATAGGGGTAATTTAAGGGGCTTTTAGATAAGCATATGAATATGCAAGAAATGGAGGGATGTGGACCCAGGGCAAGGCAGAAGGGATTAGTTTAACTTGGTATCATGTTCAGCACAACCTCGTGGGATGCAGGGCCTGTTCCAGTGCTATACTGTTCTATGCTGTACTCTGTGTTAGATTACATCTTGTTGTTAAGTGCTTCACCTTGTCAAGACTCATGTTGTTTTTCCTTTACCATTATAATTCAAACTGGCCCAGTATAGAAAGGAGGATTAGTGAAATTAGTGACAGCAGTGAAATTCTCAAAAGCAGAAGCCATTACTTAACAAAATGTTTGTAACAAAATTTTTGTTTGAACTTAGTGTTATTATTGTAACAATACATGACGTTTAATAGTTAACTTGAAATATGTTGGTCACATTATCAGAAGAAGACTCAATCTTTCAGGCACCAAATTTCTGCATTGACCATTTTAATAGAGACCCAGATACCCCATTCATTTTGTCTGTCTCTCTAGCACATTGAACAGATAACTTTAACATCTTCTTTATCAGAGATCTGACTTTTAAAGGACAATTTGCTCTCAAGGCCCCTATGTTATACTCAAGTGTAATTTTGTATCATCCTTTATGTACCATTTAAAAGTTTGCTTTGTGCCCTGGTTTTCAGCAATGAATAACAATATCTTCAAAAGGTTTGAAATAGTCACACAAAGAGAATAAGTTGTGATCAAAGATTTACCACGGACATCTTAAGATTTTCAAGCCCCATTATCTGAGTACTCATCAAAATGTAGATGCAACAAAAGACAAAAGCCTGGCCAACTTAGAATGTTCTGTCAAAGTAGGTAAGGTATTTAAATCCTCCTTACGTAGAAGCACATTGCTTGTTTTTAAATTTTTGTAATTCTTAGCATTACCAATCAGCTGCTGTGTGGTCTTTGATGTATAAATGGTCCCATATAAGTCAGGGCTATCTTGCAAACTTTTATCCAAGGAGTGAAAATTATCAGCAGATAACATCAACACTTCAGCAGATGGGCATGGTTTTTCTTCTGAAAGAAACATATTGACTGATGTAGGATTTTGAAGTTAATGCTGGGTACTTATGGTCTGAACAGCAGCAGTATAATGTGCATAATACAACACCTCACCTGTACCAATTTGTCACCCTTTGGACCCTGTAATTAAAATGCTTTCCTTTTATCAAATCCTGGAACCTTTTGAAAGAGCAAGTCAACAAATCTTGTAATGGGAGAGGTCCAATAATTCTCTCTGGCCCGAATTGTCACATGGATCAATTTCAACGTGACTATGTTTGAAAGTTTGTTCTAAAGTGTACCTTCTGTAAGTGAGGGATTCTGTAGGATTTGACAAGTTGAATACTCATAGAAACCTGGGATCTTGAGTGTGAATTGGTCTAGCTCTCTACCTAATGGTAACTTAGCATACCGTGAACATAAGGAATAAAATCCATTTTTCTGGGCTGATGCTTTGGTTACATTTTTAATTCAAAGTACTTCAACTTTTTATTATACTAACGTAATGTTTTCATACAATTCACATTATTAGACTTTTATTATTTCAGTACAGTGTTTACAGCATATTGGTCAATATATCGTTTCCAATCTGCACCATTTAATGAAGCCATTCACATAAATGGGTACCAACCTCAGTAAAAGATCAGAGACTGAATTTTAATAAGAACCCGTCCAGCAGAACCCCCATTGTTAATAGTTTAATTGTGTTTGTATTTCTATTGTTAAATTTATTCAATCATATTAAACGTAATTTGCCCTAATTGGCACGAATGCTTCATTTTATTTTAGAAACATCATTTTTTTATGTCATCATTTACGTGATCATGGGGTTTTAGTGATAGAGCAGGTGTCTAATTTTGTATTTAGTAGAATTTGAATCTGTGCAGTTCTTTTTCACATTCCTGGGAAGTTCTAAAGAATTGCACAGTTAATATTCTTTATGTAGGTTACCTGCAAATGCTATAACCAATTGGTATGCAGCAAGTTCCAAAATGGTCAATCGATGAGCAAGGAAACAATTAATCTGATTTGATCATGTTGGTTGAGGAAAGAGTGTTGACCAACAAATTCTTTTTCCAAAAAACAGAATGAAACCTTAGTTTTATGTTCCATCTAAAAATAGTGTCGCTGGAAATATAACAGTCCCTCTGTACTGATGTGAATTTGCCTGCAGTGAGGTATCCTAGCTGATGCTGTAAAGCTTATCCTATTTCCCGTAATACAACAAACTTGGCATGTATATTGTATTATTGAATAAATGATTGTTGCAGCTATTGTACACAAACATTGGATTCAACATATAAGAATTGATCAACATATGTGCACTGGTTGTCATGCTTCAAGCAATATGGGATAAAATGGAATATAAGATCTTTACATCCTTAGGTCAAATTCCATTTACAGTCAGCATTTCTCTTAAAGGCATACTGGCATACTGATCATGAAAAATAACACAGCATTCTCTTTTTTCCACAAATAAATTAAAATCCAAAACAGATATACATATCCTGTAATGTTAATTCAGTAATTATACAAGCGCATGAAATCAAGTTAACAAGACTAATATTTCACACTTTATTAGAATGCTTGAAACATTTGACAACTCATCCTGATCTGGTGAATATATATTCATCTGGAGAGCTATCCATTATTCTCTATTGCATTGTTCCCTGTTTGTTTGACAATTTGCCTCTTTTGCTGCTAAATGCTGCCACCCTACTTCATCACACAATCTTTATCATCAGATTTTTCTTCTTGACTTTCTTTGTGCAGTTTGGGGAGTTCTCTAACTGCCCACTGATCAAGTAACTCTTTCTCCTCTACATTTGAAGAAGATGGTCCTATGTCTCAGAATTTTTAGACAATTTTTTGTTAGGCTTAGTTATTCACACTTGCCTTCCGTATTGGGGAATCTTAATCCCCTTTGGATTGGTGTCACATGAAAATGATCTTGCTTTATGCTCAACAATCAATGATTGATTTGATAGTACATTCCATACATCCTGCTTAGACCACTTAAGTGTGAATAGTGGTGGACATGACATTGTGTTATAGGCCATTCCTCACTTAGCACATATATCTTGTCTTTGCCAGTGTGCTATAGTCAGTAGTCAGACATTATTTGATTCTAGGCTTTGGATAGGGCTCACAATGTCAACAATAGTTATGCTGTAGCTTAGTTGCCAAACAATGGAAATTTAGAGAAGCAATCTGTTGCAATGATGTAGTCTCCCCCATGAACTGTGAATATATCTGTTGCTACCTCTGTCCAAGGAGTGGATGGAACATCATGTGAATGTAAATGTTCCCTCTGCTGCTGGGGCCAGTACATTTGCTATGCCTCAGGTGGATTTATGAGTCATTATATATCCTGATTCATCCCTAGCTAACACAGAAATTCATGCGCCAGTTTGATGTGTTCAATGGGACACAATATTTTGGCATGTTTTTGGTATTAGGATTTGTTTACTCCTGAAAATGGCTTGTTGTGATAAAGCAAGATCATCACTATAGCCAAAATGAATAAATATTTTTAGGTACTCCCTTAATATTATCAGGCCATCCCCAGTTAATGGTCTTTTGGAACTTTTGTAGTCCTTCAGCAATTCACATTGGCTCTGGCCAAAGTGGAACAGATCAACCTTGAGAATGTCTTCAACTTTGTAGTCAACTATCAGTGTTATAGGTCAAGAGTAATATCTAGGCCTTTGTATGGGTTGGGTAATATGCTCAGCGCATCAAATATGGTCATCCTGGTATTTGGCTTATATTTGACTTCAAATTCATGCCCCTAGAGTTTATTGCTAATGTAATTTTATAATATGTAGTCTATTCCAACAAGAGGATGTGGTTTGAATCTCAAGAATTGAGATTATGAAATATACCTACACAAACTGGGAGTCCTGCCATTTGCTGATCCATCGATAACTATCTAGTAGAAGATTTAAGGAAGCCAGGGTGAGATTGTATGTTGGCACTGCTGAGTAATTCTGCCAATGCATGGAATTGGTGATCCATTATACACTGTGTGATAGATTACCATGAAGTTACAATTGTACATGTCTTTTGGATGAGTAGTGGTCATATGTTTGCACTAGCTCCTGTTTCAATTTTACCTCTTTATATGTATAATCCTGCTTTTTCAAAATGTATAATATTGATGGTTTTAAAAGCTTCAGAATGTCTTATGTCATCAACATGGTGTTAACAATATAGAAGACTTTGTCACCTTCTGAAATCTGCCTTTCACACAGTTGATTCTGAATCTCATTGATCTGTTTGCATATGTGCACTTTCTAATTTTTCTAATGAAAGGGAAAGCTATTTCTTAACATGAGCTGGTCTTTGAAAACTGTCCAGAAATTTTCTAGATCTTTCTGATTGCTAATAAAAACACTGGATGTGCTAATAATGCAACTTGCCAATGACAAGCAAGAAATTTGGAGTGTTTTTCTGGAGATTATCTACTGCTTCATCTGTAAAATAGAACTGCATTCATTGCGTAAACAGTTGTAATTCAGTGAAAGTGTCACTGGATGCCCTATCCCTAATGAGGTTTCTGTTTTCCATGAATCACTCTTTAAAATCTAGTTTGCTGTATGCTACATCTTCATCACTGATTTACTATCTCTACTGCTACCTTTGTCCTTTGCTCTGGGCAACATTGCCATCTACTCAACCTACCTCTCCTTCTTTGTCTACAGGATGAGTAGATTAACCACCAAAATAGACAAATAAAGAGAAAAGCTACATTACAGTTCTTCATTGTATAAATTAGGAAGTTAAAAGAAATTCAGTTTAAAGATTAATGTTACAGTCCTTCTATAGCCTGCAGTCTCTCCACAATGTGGGCTTTCCACACGTGGTTTCACTCTCCCCATACTGCCAGGCTCAAGATATGTGACGGGCTGACTACACAAGGCCCCCAGTCCACCAACCAACCCATCTGGGTCCCCAACCCACCAGCTGCTCAGCTCTGGCCCTGCAATCGCTGGCTGTTCTGCTCCACAGCAGCCCATTGAGTACTGGCTGTCCAGTTCTGCACCAGCCCACTGACATCTGGCCATCCCCCCCGCATCCACCCACCGACTACTGGCTGTCCTGTTACCACCAGTCCACTGACCACTGGCCATCCTGCTCCACAACAGCCCACTGACCACTGGCCATCCTGCACTGCACCCACCTACCAACCATTTTGCACCAGCCCACTGACCGCTGTTCCCATTCTGCACCAGCACACTGACCACTGGCCATCCCGCTCCATACCAGCCCATTGACCACTGGCCGTCCTGCTCCACACCAGCCCACTGACTACTGGCCATCCCGCTCTGCACCCACCCACCAACCACTGGCCAACTCGCTACACACCAGCTCACCAACCACTGGCCATCCTGCTCCACGTCAGCTCACTGACCACTGGCTGTCCCATTCTGTGCCTGCCCACTGACCACTGGTCATTCTGCTCCAAATCAGCCCACTGGCCACTGACCATCCTGCTCTGCACCCACCCACTGACTACTAGCCATCCCTCTCCACACCAGCCCACTGATTACTGGCCATCCCGCTCCACACCAGCCCACTGACTACTGGCCATCCCATTCTGCATCAGCCCACCGGCCATCTCGCTCCGCACCACATTGGGCCCTCAACTGCCGCTGCACTCCTGCTGTCTTCACATGCCAAGGTAGATTGAGAATAGCACTAGAAAATTTAAAAAATAAACAGAAGGAACAAGAAAAAAAGAGAAGCAGATGAATGGATGAGTGCTGAACTGAGCCTACGCTGCTGCTGCCATCTTGTTACTAGTTATGGGTGCTAATTCTGTAGCAGGATTTGCACAAAGTCTTGTCATTATCTCCTAACTCAAAAGTCAGTGCAACTACCGAGCTAGGCTAACATTAAGATAAATGCACTCAGGACTAACATAAGGTCGGTTAGGTGTATGAGACGTGCTAGTGTCCAAGGAAGAGGAGCAGCTGCTCAACCTATTTGACACAGTAAAAGTCTGCATTATTTGGAAGCTGTATTCAGTAACATTCAAATATTTGTTGATAGTTAATTGTTCTGACCAATGTTCATGGAAAAATATAGTTTTCAATTTTTCTGAAAATGCCAATCTTTGTGAAGTGGAGGAGCTGGTGTTGGACTGGTGTGGACAAAGTTAAAAATCGCACAACACCAGGTTATAGTCCAACAGGTTTATTTGGAAGCACTTGCTTTTGGAGCGCTGCTCCTTCATCAGGTAGCTACCTGATGACAGAGTAGCGCTCCGAAAGCTAATGCTTCCAAATAGACCTGTTGGACTATAACCTAGTGTTGTGTGTTTTTTAATCATTGTGAACATATTTATGACGCCATTCCACATTACAGCATTATAACTCTTCTACCATTGAATTTATCTCCTGTATATCCTCAATTGTGTGCTCGAGACTCAAATTTATTTTTCATCTCTATTTAAAAGGTATGTCAAAATCTGAATCATCTATTTTTGGGTTACCTTAACTTTGAAATATAACAAGACTGCTGGAAAACCATTAGCACTTCAGCCCCTTGAATTCAACACCACTCCCCGTCACCGCCCCAGCCTCATCAAAACATGTTCTATTTGCAAGTAAGAAATGCACCTGCAAAAATAACATTTTTTTGTAACCTCAAGCTGTGTTAAAGCTGCCTGCCTGTAGGGATCAATATCAGTAATGTGCGTATTATTAACCACTGACCTCTGCACTGTGCCCCTAGCTTCCTGCCTTGTCACAGACTCCAGGAACCAAAGGATGCAGAACATTCAGTGGTGTCTCCAACCAAGTTGTGCATTACTGATATCGATTCCTGAGCTGAAGTATAAAAATAATAAACAGATCTACTTTAGAAAGGCAATTTTTTGCAGCATTGATTAGTAGGCAATAATGGAGAATTATTAATACAGCATGCATCATTTTGATTTTAGGCTATTCAGTTAATTTCCAAATGGCATTTCAAAATATGTAAATTGTGGGTCACAAGCTCCTTGCAATTATTCAGTCAGAAAGTTCACTAGCTCTCTATTGTGAATGAAACCCAAACAGAACAGGAAGATTTTGAGTGTAATCTCCAGTCTATTGAGTTTGAGCAGGTGTCACAGCATTAGTTTGAGTAAATGTCGTTGAGCAAAACTGGGGGAGGGAAACAATCAGATGGGAGAATGAAAAGTCCCACTTTTCATTTTATACAATGAAAAGTGGGAGATTGTCAGTTTTTCTGCAGTTAGTAACTGATTTAACTAAATTAAACTCTCAAAATATGAATCACCAGCGCATTGTTCAATATTAAGGTATGTGGATATTCGTCTACTACTCTTCAATTTAAAGAAGAATTTAGGGCTTCTGTCCAGTAACTTCTCCAGGAAATTGCCCCATATATGTATGCAGGATAGGAATACAGTCGGTCTCTGCATTTTAATGTTTTGCCAGTACTCAGGTAATGAAATTTGACAACAATGCACTGATGACTCGGGCACAGGCTAGTTGCCTAAGTGTATGGTGTAGTGGGTGCTCCTGATATTCTGGAAGAACGCATCCCTCTATGTTTGGTAAGTAGGCTACATGTGATTCCAAGTCTTATCAGACCTGTTTAAATCACTGGTAAAACCCTTTCACAAAAGAATCCTGTTTTTTTTCCTTTTGTGATATATGTCTATCCAAGTGCCTGAACTACCATGTGATAAAACAACCGAGTATCTTGTGACCTGAGTAGGTGGTAAGTACTCCTCAGCAGGGCAATCTAAAGGGCTTAAATCCACACAGGTTCACTAATAATTTGTTAATTGAAATGTCAGTGACATCTGGACAGTTTATGGTTTTTCTTCTGATTGGGAAAACTGAATAATGATTCATCATTATTGTAATGTACCTTGTACCTGTAATGTCCTTGTACCTGTTCTTTGAAAGCAAACTTGTGTTTTGTTGTCCCGCAATCCAGGGTGCAATTCCCCTCCTTGGGCAGAAAGCAGGAGTCTGGATCCCAACCTAATCCCAAAGAGAAGCAGTCGCTCTTTGAGATCTTTACAGAGGATTAATTGGTAAGGAAACAGGTACCCTGTTCAAGTGAGGGTGGTAGATGAGCACTTGAATCTTTAAACAGACATCTTTAAATGAAAAAAAAGTTTCATCATTAAGGGCACTGGGGGAATGTGTTTGTGGTAGGCCAGGGATTTGCTCAACAAGGTGTTTTTTTTACACCAACATCCAGGTGATCTGGAAAGGCCTTAAGGCCTGCCTGGAACAGTGCCCCAGCCTGCTTTATGGTGCCTTTTGGAAAATCCCACTCAGCCTTTTTTCCCTGTGGTTAACTATGCCCCTAAATGAGTTCAATGTCCTGTCGAGAGTGTGGTGCTGGAAAAGCACAGCAGGTCGGGCAGCGTCTGAGGAACAGGAGAATCAATGTTTCAGGCAAGAGCCCTTCATCGGGAATGAGGCTTGTGAGCCGAGGAAGTGGAGAGATAATGGGAGGGGGTTGGGTCTGTGGTGAAGATAGGTGCAATAGGTAGAGGGAGGTGGGGGTAATGGTGATAGGTCAGAGAGGAGGGTGTAGTGGATAGGTGGGAAGGAAGATGGACATAAAGGAGAGGTCACGAGGGTGGTGCTGAGTTGGAAGTTTGGAACTGGGATAAGGTGGGGGAGGGGAAATGGGGAAACTATGAAGTTCACATTGATGCTGTGTAGTTCGAGGGTCCCAAGGCAGAAGATGAAGCATTCTTCCTCCAGGCATCAAATGGTTAGGGTGTGGCGATGGAGGGGGCTCAGCACCTGCGTGTCCTTGGTGGAGTGGGAGTTGAAGTGTCTGGCCACAAGGTTGTGGGCTTTGGTTGATGCGGGTGTCCTGGAAATGTTCTCTGAAGCGCTCTGCAAGTAGGTATCCTGTCTCCCCAATGTAGAGGAGACCGCATCGGGAGCAACAGATAAAGTAAGTGACGTGTGGAAGTACAGGTAAAACTGATGTATGTAGAAGGCTCCTTTGGGGCCTTAGATAGAGGTGATGGGGTGGTGTGGTGCAGGTTTTGCAATTCCTGCAGTGGCAGGGGAAGATGCCAGAGTGGAGGGTGGGTTGGTGTGAGACATGGGCAAGAGTTTCGCGGACGGAATGGTCTTTTTGGAAAGCGGATAGGGGTGGGGAGGCAAATGTATCTCTGGTGGTGGGGTCTGTTTGTAGGTGTCTTGTACCAGCTAAGCATAAAATGAGCAGTGCTGGGAACAGGGTCAGGAAACCAGCAATCTGTCAAACACCGCCATTTTTATATCTGTCCACCTCCGCCCCTGCATTACCTGGCTTGTCCCAAAAATTTAGTGTCCTTTTTTTTGTCTGTTGTCCTATAAGTTCCTCATCCTCAACGTCTTTTAAGCCACGTATTTTGGGACTAGCAGGTAGAGTGTCCCTGATCCCAAAAGCTGTCTCAGTGAAATCAAGTTTTCTAATACATTCTTTAGGCCATTTAAAATCTATAATCACTAGTTATTTACCCATTTCCCAGAGGGAATGATTTTTCTCATCTCAACTAAACACCTCACCATCTTGAAAGTGTCAATTCAGACACCTCGTTACCTTCTCTGTTTTGAGGGGATTAATCCTTATGTTTCCCAAACTGTGCTGAGGGGAAGATATTGCTAATGCTGCTGAAGTTTTGGCTATATTCTAAATGTTGAACTGCTGCTATGAGAGAACTAAGAGGGGTTAGAGAAGGAATGCAAGCTGGAAGGAAGAAAGGAGAGAGCAGGAGGCAAGGCAGGAAGAGGATCCAGTGTGGCATCTTAGGCATGGACAACAGGCTCCACTAACATCAAAATCACCCTGGTCCTTAACTATTAAGTACAGGCTCCTTTCAAATTGTAGCAAGTGTTGCCTGCCATATCTCCCAAATTTCTGCCTACAATTATATCAGGATTGTCATCCAAGTCTCTTTACTTCAGGGAGGATCAAAGGAACAGGATGCTGCCTGGCCTGCTGCGCTTTTCCAGCAACATGTTTTTAAGCTCTGATCTCCAGCATCTGCAGTCCTCACTTTTTCCCTCTTTACCTCAGGGAGAATAGCTGCACTATGTTCCCCATGGATAAAATAAAGAAGACTGAGAGCACAAGGCTCTGGATGATCTACAGAATTCTCCTAGATACTAGAGACTGCACTGGTATTGTTGTTGATGACCCCACCACTATCCTGGTACCATTCTAAATGGAAACTACATCAACATTCAATTGTATTGTGACCACTAGTAGCATCTGTGTCTGGTTTCCTGGCAACAATGAATCCTGTGCCAGTTCTCTGCCCTGTCTTTATCTCGATTTGGGGTTTTACCAGTGACTAGTCAGGCAAGGGAGTTGGCAGCAGTGGCGTGGGTGGGGGATAACCTCCTCTCTCCCAATCCCCCCACAAGCCCCTGAGCACACATCTGAAGTTCCTACCCTGATTTCCACATCCCACTGCCTTCACTCACCTTTGATTTGAGGTCTTACAAGGTTGCTGGTGAATACATTGCTCCAGCTGGAGGCACTGACATCTAATGATCTGATGTCTCTCAGCAAACAGGGTTTCCTCAACCAAGGACTTCAGAAGCAGAAGAGGCCAAACAGTGGCCACGTAAGTGTGAGAAAGGCACTTGATTCCATCAGGCTTCCTGGAGATTCACTGCCACTTCTCTCAATGATAGGTAAGACCCCGTCAGCCCTGACAGACCCAGACTCCAATGTCTTCAAGAGTCCTAGTATTGTGTTAAATCATGAAAGCTAGACAAGTTAAAAGTGAAATCCTTCACGACTTTTAACCGAAATGTTTTACTGTTGCCATTGTATTCTGTATGTATAAATGTATGCAGCTAATCTTCTAATTTATGCCTTTCCTTGTAGGACTAGCTTTACAAGTGCTGATTTCAGGAAAGGGTCGAATGTCCTTACTCAATCGCTGGTTTGGGCTTTCTCCTTTGGCTAGTTGGCAAAACTCAGACCCTGGTTTTGTACTTTTGACCTAGGCTGGTAACTTGAGAAAAAAAAACATTTCAATTTCCCTCCCTTGGCCTTTCATAGGTCCACACGTTTTTTTGTTATTTAATTTCAACTGTTCTGCTATCATGTTAACATGCCTGAAAGAATTTCCATAGTGCATTGACAACAGAATAAAACAGGAATTGGGTTTCAACGCTATAGAATGACTCCCTGCTGGAATTCAAATTCAAGTTCTCTGGGGTGTTTTTTTTGTGCGGTTTAAGGGAACTATCAGGTAAAGTAGCAAGTGCATTGCTGCTGGAGAATGAGCTTGGGGGACTAAGCGTGTTTTAAAAGGGGTATGACAAAAGCGGACCAAGATGTCATTATTCAAAAACCTTTTTAGATGTTCATTCATTGTTTTTGGGAATGTACTGGCCTTGGCTTTTCCCCCAAAATGGAGCAGGTGCGAAAGCAGGTGCAAAGTCAAACATAATGCCATCCAACTTTGTACCCGTGGTTTGAATCAATATTTTTTTTCTCTTTTCCCCGAGAGGAAAAATAGATATTCAAATGGGTTTATGCTGATTATTTGGTGCGATCGTGCTGCCTCGGTGGCCAGTTTCTAATTATGAATGGGAGGGGCGGACACAAGCAGGGCCTTTCTTCCCAGATTCTTTTTCCTTAAAAAAAACTGCACCGCAAATGAATAAAATGCAGCTTCTCGATGGTGTATGTGTGAAGTCGGATTATAATTCACCTCCTGGCACATGCCCTCATTGAAAGCCACAGGAGGGTAAGAGGGCAGAATTTTGCACGTGGGAAAGTAATCAGTGGGAAAAAAGAACATCTTGAAACGCCACCTGATCAAGTGGTAGGCTCAGCTAGTGGCCACCTTTAACGTAGAGAGAAAAGTCAGCATGTGCGCTTGCATAGGTAACAAAAAACATCACAGACATGAAATCAATGGTGAGCAATGGTGGGAAAATTTAAAATCAGGCTGAAGAAGTAAGGGATTCATAAAAAGGTACTAAACAGTGCAGCGTTAAAGAAAAACCTTAAACACAAAAAGAAATTAAGTGGACTGCAACAGCAACATGTTTGGATTCTGAGGGTAATTATAAATTTAGTTCTCTTCCCCTGCAAGGACCTACAGGTGACTGTTAAAGAATTAGAAACTCAATGTCAGCCCGTTTACAACACATCCTTTTTCAGTTTTAATAGAGACTGTGTTGGGGGACAGACAACTAACCAACTCCTCAGCAAGAAGGTCCTGAATTTAAGTGTCATTATGAGCCTGTGCGCTTTATGTTTTAATTGTGCTTCAAATTTTATGACAGCCAACTGGACCGTAGGAAGCTTGAAAGCTGCAGGATGGTGACAATGTTTAGATTGGATAGGTCGAGGTCTGTCCAACACTACTTGTGGGTTGGGACAATCATAGGTTCTTCCCCTTTGGCCTATCAAGCTTACCCGTAAGCCAGCCTGTGATTGGTTGCTTGCGTCCCCGTTGCTTGACCTTCCCAACAGACAATCCTCTTCTGATGTCCAATTCCCCTCTTTAAAAAAACTGACTACTCCTCCAGTTGTCCTTGTAAACTCTCACCCTACTCATATCAGTTGTCTTTCTGACCAGCCTCTCAATGTAGCTATTTACCATATTTAGGATCTTTACCATCATCTCCCAGACCGTCCATAACCTCATCACCTCGGGGGATCTCCCATCCACCGCCTCCAACCTCATAGTCCCACAACCCCGCACCGCCCG
>NC_057740.1:29809885-29832232 GCF_004010195.1 Chiloscyllium plagiosum
GCAATCTTCTTCCCGACCTCTCCCCCCCCACCCCAATCTGTCCTATCACCCTCACCTTGACCTCTTTCCACCTATCACATTTCCGACGCCCCTCCCCCAAGTCCCTCCTCCCTATCTTTTATCTTAGCCTGCTGGACAAACTGTCCTCATTCCTGAAGAAGGGCTAATGCCCGAAACTTCGATTCTCCTGTTCCCTAGATGCTGCCTGACCTGCTGCGCTTTTCCAGCAACACATTTCCACCATATTTAGGAGCCCTAGCAAAACTGGAATCAATGAAAATTGGGAGGAAACTCTTCCGACGGTTAGAATTGTACCTGGCACATCGGAAAATGCTTGTGGTTGTTGGAGGTCAGTCAGTTCAGCTGTAAGGCTTAATTGCAGGATCTCCTCAGGGCTATGCCCTGAGCTGAACCATCTTCTGCTCCTTTGTCAATGGCCTTTCCTAGGTCATGAGGTCAGAAGTGACGATGTTCTCTGATTGTAAAATGTTCAGCAGCATTCCCGGCTTCCTCAGATACTGAAGCAGTCCATGTCCAAATAAAATAGAGCCTGGACAATTTCCAGGCTTGGGTTGAAAAGTGGCAAGTATTATTCGTGCCTCACAAACATCAGGCAATGAACATCTTCAATAAGAGACAATTTAACCACTGCCCCTTGGCATTCAATGGTGTTGCTATCCTGAATTCTCCACTATCAACATCCTATTAACCATAAACTGAACTGGACTGGCCATATGAACACAGTGGCTGCAAGAGTAGATCAGAGGCTAGGAGTACTATAACAAATGACTCCCCAAATCCTGTTCACCATCTACAAGGCACATGTCAGTGTTTGATTGAATACTCTCCACTTAACTAGGTGAGTGCAGCTCCAATAACTGTCAAGAAACTTGCCACCATCCACCATTCACTTAAGGTCTTTAGATGGCACCTTCTGTCTAAATCTACGATCAATTCTATCTAGAAAGACAAGGGCACCAGGTGACTGGTAACGCCACCATTTACAGGTTTTCCTCCAAGCCACTCACCATCCTGACTTGGAAATATATTGCTGTTCCTTCACTGTTGCTGGTTCAAATCCTGCAATTCCTATCACTAAGAGCATTATGTGTCTCCTATAGCACAAGGACTGCCCACTGCAAGAAGGCAGCCCATAATAACCTTCTCAACTCAGGATCGGGCCAATATCCAAGAGTTAAGAAAGCCTTGGTTAGTTAAAGAAAATAATCTGAGGAAGCTTTGATTAAATAAGCCATTCATCCCATGAAACAAACCTGTACCCAAGATTTTTTTACTCTGAGTAACATTGCTTAACCACCTCAAGCTAATCTGTGTATATATAATTTTAGTTTCTTAGGTATTTCCACTAATCCCATTAAAGCTGTTAGTCCGCATATTCCCACAGCCAGACATGCGTGGCTTCTTCTCTCTGTCCTTGAAGGACAAAGCTGACTTTTAAGTCATTGCCCCCAAGTTCTGGACTGACTAAAAAGGGAAATGTCTTCCTGTCAAGTCCATTCAGGATCTTATAAACCTCAATTAAGTCACCTTTCATTCTTAAACTCCAGTGGAAACAAGACCAGCCTCACCAACCTGTCTTCACCAGGTAACACTCTGTCTAGTAAATCTCTCTGGAGCTGCCTACATTGCCTATCCAACCTTCTTAAATACGGAGACCAAATCTGCACACAGTATTTGAGATGGACTCATCGATGAGACGTATAACTGAAGAATAACATCCTTAATTTTATATTCAATTTTTAATGCAATAGAAAAGAACATCCCACTATCTGCCTTGATTTTGTGCTGGACCTGCATTCTAATTTTTTGTGACTTATGAACCAGAATACCTAATTCCCTCTATACCTAATTCCCTCTATGGGAAGCACGGTGGCACAGTGGTTAGCACTGTTGCCTCACAGCGCCAGAGACCCGGGTTCAATTCCTGCCTTAGGCGACTGACTGTGTGGAGTTTGCACATTCTCCCCGTGTCTGCGTGGGTTTCCTCCGGGTGCTCCGGTTTCCTCCCACAGTCCAAAAATGTGCAGGGCAGGTGAATTGGCCATGCTAAATTGCCCATAGTGTTAGGTGCAGGGGCAAATGTAGGGGAATGGGTCTGGGTGGGTGGTGGGTCGGTGTAGACTTGTTGGGCCGAAGGGCCTGTTTCCACATTGTAAGTAATCTAATCTAAACCTTGGAATTCCACAAACATTCTCTATTTAAATAATGCTCTTTTTTTATGCTACATCTGTCTGCAACTTTCTTATGTATTCTTCAAACATACAGCCTTACCTATCATCTCTGAATTTAGCTACAATGAACTCTTCCCTACAATGACATAAGTTGTAAAATGGTGAGGCCCAGCACTGATACCCATGAGACTCCATTCATCTCATCCTGCAAATCAGATACTCATTTGCGCACAGTCTCTATTTTTTGCCAACCAGCCAATCTTCTATCTCTGCTAATATGTAATCACGCACATCGTGAACTTTTCTTTTCTGCAATAATCTTTGAAATGGCTCCTTCAAATGCCTTCAGAAAATCAAAATATAGTACATCTATAGGCCCCCCTTTATTACAAATGATTCCTTCAAAAAATTCCAATTTATTGGTCAAGCTGACTGTTCCCTATCACCTTGATGCACAGCTATGATATCTTTTCTATTCAATTCTAACACTGTCCCCATACTGGATGTCAAGCTAAGTGGTCTCCATTTCCTGCTTTCTGCCTACCACCCTTCTTGAATAGTGGGCTTATATTTGCTACTTTCCTGAATCAAGGAGATTTTGGAAATTTAATACCAACACATCTGTTATCTCATTGGAAACTGTGTTTTTTAAGACTCTCTTGACTGAAAGCCATCTGGACATGACGACTTGTCAACCACAGCTTCACCATTTTGTACTACTTCCTTTGCAATTATAATTTTGCTAAGTTCCCTCTTCACTTCCATCTTCTTATTTACAGCTATTACTGGAATGTTTTCTGTATCATCTATGGTGAAGGTGGAAGCAAACCATTTGTTCATTTCATCTGCCATCTCCTATTATCTACAATTAACTCCCCATTCTCACTCTCTAGAGGACTGACACTCTTGTTCTTTTCATTTCTAAATATCTGTGGGATTGTTTGTTATCCATTTTTACATTCCTACCTATCATCCTCACAAACTCTTAATTTTTCCTCCTATTTAAACTTTTAGACATTCTCTGCAATTTTTTATATTCTCATCAATCATCATCCCTTCACCACACACGGTGAGATTCAAGAGAATAGCTCACCACCACCTTCTTCAGTGTAATTACAGACAATAAATGATAGCCTTGCCAGTGATGCTTACATCCCATGAATAACTTTGTTTGTAAACTTTGATAATTCAAGCATAAGACCATTACCAAAAATTCGCCTACTGTAGATCTTGAGGAATGGGAGCAAATAGGTCAATTTCATCCTAAAACTGACAAGAAAATTGCTCAAAAACAAAACAATTGCAGATGCTGATGATCTAACAAAATCAGAACTTACTGGAGAGACTGAAATTCACAGCTTCAGTTCTGAATAAGGATCACTGGCCTCAAAACGTCAACTCTGATTTCTCTCCATAGATGCTGCCAGACCTGCTGAGTTTCTTCAGCAATTTCTATTTCTGTTCCAGAAAGTTGCTCAAGTTGGGCAGTATGATTCATAGTACTCCTGAATGCAGAGCATGTTATCATAGAAGCCCCTGACACACAACCCTTCCCAAAAGTTCAATCCCAACTTTGGCCTACCCATGGCGAATCCTCTCCAGCTCCCCTTTGCCTATCCCTGCCATGGAAATTCCAGCTGCTGTAACCTGACTGGACCCCACAGCATTTGGTTAGGTTAAAAACGAGGACTGCAGATGCTGGAAACCAGAGTCTAGATTAGAGTGGTGCTGGAAAAGCACAGCAGTTCAGGCAGCATCCGAGGAGCAGTAAAATCAATGTTTCGGGCAACAGGACCTTTGCCCAAAATGTCGATTTTACTGCTCCTCGGATGCTGCCTGAACTGCTATGCTTTTCCAGCACCACTCTAATCTAGACCCGCAGCATTTGGGGAAAGCGCCAAATAGTGGGTTCCTCATATTTTTCTGACCAACCTGCCCCCTATGGGTCACATAATAAAAATACCTGTCAGAATATCTGTTCTATGCTTCTTCCATTTTCTTATTTGTCATTATAATTACCCCTATCTCTACCTTTATCAGACACAAGTTTGCTTCCAATGAATCTCTTTCTTTCTGAATCCCTAAGACAGCTTTAACAATCTGATTGTATGTCTTTTGCTAGTTTACACTCATTGTACATTCCTGCTCCCTTCAGCAATATCATGGTCATTGCTTATCATATTCTAAAGTTCATCCAGCCCTCAAGTTTTCAGATGATTGAAAGAAAGGAATAAATGATATTTAATTAAGTTCTCCATTATTAAATTAAAAGCTTCCTGTTGCAAATTAATTTACTGAGTGTACCTTTCAAAGCAAGACTTTTATAATCATTTGCTGATCTAGATTGTGTCATCAATACACATGTGCAAAATAGATTAGATTAGAATCCCTACACTATGGAAACAGGCCATTTGGTTCAACAAGTCCACAACAACTCTCTGAAGAGTAACCCACCCAGACCCATTCCCCTATCCTATATTTACCCCTGACTAATGCACCTAACACTATGGGCAATTTAGCATGGCCAATTTGCCTAACTTGCACACCTTTGGATTGTGGGAGGAAACCGGAGCACCTGGCGGAAACCCATGCAGACACAGGGAGAGTGTGCAAACTCCACACAGACAGTCGCCCAAGGCAGGAATCAAACTCGGGACCCTGGCACTGTGAGGCAGCAGTGCTAACCACAGCCACTGTGCTGCCCACTGAGAAACAGGATGTTAAACAGGCAGAATGTCATAGAATCCTTACAGTGTGGAAGATGGCCATTTGATCCATGAAGTCCACACCAATCCTCTGAAGACATTCCCATTCAGACCCACCCCATAACTCTACTCTATGTTTTCCACAGCCAATCCACCTAACCTGCACATTTTTGGACTCTGCGAGGAAACCCATGCAGACACAGGGTAACTTTCACATTGACAGTCACCTGAGGGTGGAATTGAACTCAGGTCCCTGGTACTGTGAGGCAGCAGTGCTGATCACAGAGCCACCATGATCATTCAGTTTTTGTCAACTCCAGTGTTCACTTCTGCTGCTGACCAATGTGTAGTGGTACTTGCTGGAAGTTCTGTGGGTAGATACCAGACAAGGATCAGTTCTAACTGTCTTAGCTTCCATTGCCTTACAATCACCCACCCCACCAATCAATAATATAATAAATCTAGGCATTTGGTTCTGATGTTGAAGCCCAAACGGATTGCACTGTAACATGAGCCAGCACCTCCAGGAGAGAAAGGAAGAAAGCAGCATTTATTTTTGTTTCCCTAAATGACACTCTACGGGTTGAGTATTTCTTCTTGCTGTGAGGTAAAGATGGATCAGAAGTTCTGCCCACCTCTCTGAGCCTGCCTTATACATGACTCATTGTTCTTAGTTGGGGATTCTACCAAGTGGGAACTTGCCTCTGGAAGGCAGGAAATATCCAAGGATGTTATGACAGAACAACACCAGAAAAAGGTGGTCAGTAACTTAAAAGGTCAGAAGAACATCAAAGGTGTGAAACTCCAAATCAATTAAGGCCTCAAAAGCAAGTCCATTGTCACAAAAAAGAAAGAGTCAAAAAGTGTGGTACTGGAAAAGCACCACTGGTCAGACAGCATCCGAGGAGTAGGAGAAATGACGTTTCAGGCTCCTCGGGTGCTGCCTGACCTGCTGTGCTTTTCCAGCACTGCATCTTTCGACTCTAACCTCCAGCATCTGCAGTCCTCACTTTCTCCTAGATGACAAAGAAAGACTTGCATTTATACAGCACTTTTCACACCAGCAGATATCTCTGTCAATGATACACTTTAAAAGTGGATGCTGTTGTAACATAGAAAATGTAGCTGCTAATTTTCATTTGGCAAATTTCCAGAAACAGCAATGTGATCATGGCTACATCATCTACTTTTGTGACATAGAGTGAAGGATAAGTATTGACCAGAAAATAAATCCCTGATCTTATTTGGAAAAGTGCCATGGGATCTTTAAAATCCACTTATGTACATAGCAGGAGCCTCAATTTAACATCTCATCCCAAGCAATGGCACCTCAGTCAGTGCAATGCTTCTTCAGTTCTACATTGGAGTACCGATCTTGACTTTTGTACTCAAGCCCAAGACATCGAACTAAACCCTGGACTTTATGGTTCAAAAGTGAGTGTGTTGAAATGGGGGACTACTCTGGGCCCTTGGCATTGATCAAGAAATGTTGCAAAAATATTAAACTGTTAGAAATTTGTACCATTTTAAATGAGATAGAAAGCCTTCAGGAGAAGCAGTAAGTATGGAATAAATTGGAATCGCACTTTCATGTTCTGCTTTTCATGGCTTATTTTTCCATTGTTTCTGTTGCGAATAGCTCTGAAAGGATTAATACTGATTGAGTTCCATCAGCATTACCTCTGTGATGACATTATGAGAGCAACTGCAGATTTTGAAGAAGTCAGACACAACCTAATGACCTCTTCCCAATCACTGTACTCATGTATACCATATCCTTGTCAGGCAGACATAATTGTAGATTTGCACTAAACTGGATCATGTTTGGTGCATGTGTTTGACCAGAGGACTCTCATCCATGCCAAACCATAATGTCCTAGAGGAATGTTGAAACTTTATTGCTGGAACAGCACAGCAGGTCAGGCAGCATCCAGGGAACAGGAGATTCGACGTTTCGGGCACAGGCCCTTCTTCAGGAATGAAGAAGGGCCTGTGCCCGAAACGTCGAATCTCCTGTTCCCTGGATGCTGCCTGACCTGCTGTGCTGTTCCAGCAATAAAGTTTCAACTTTGATCTCCAGCATCTGCAGACCTCACTTTCTCCTGTCCTAGAGGAATGCCCAACTAGAAGCTACTGATGGCAGCATATGCAACTGTTTCAATTGTGATACCATCCAGTTTCCATCAGGATTATAGAGTAAAATCCAACTTCTAATCCCATTGTTGTATATAGAATGCGAGAATACTTCCACATTCCATCCCTAAATGTTAAGGGAGCAAATAGAAGGTAAATCACTGTGATGTGATTAAAATCTGATCACTTACAGGGGAGACCCACACAGCTCAATTGAGGGTGCTTATGGGTCATTTCCCCTTGTGGCAAAGCAACAGTACAAGATATGCTTATAATTACATGTATCAATGTTGATAAATGTGTATAACAACTTTGCTATTAGTTTTATCTAAATGAGATGAATCTTATGAAACACAGTTTCTTTGAAACAATTGTAATTATAATGCTTTTAAATTCCTGCTTTTGTAGTTAGGATAACATCTTAACCTTGCCAATTGTTAATCAAATCTGATAAGGAGAAAGAAAGTAGCTAATGAGAGGAAGGCAAGTGAGGTTCATACATTTTGGTGGAGTACACAAAAGATTGAAAAATGCTGCTGCTCTGGCTCTAATGCCAGTGGCCGCATTATGATTGGAATGAAGTCGAGAATGGTGATAGTGATACTAGCCACATCAAACAAGTGTGTGCACTCAGCTACTGTGGCTAACCTTTTCAGTGACCCAGGGTAAATGACTTTTCCTAACAGCCCTGGACTCAAGCCATAAATGTCATGCTTCAAATATATCACCAATGATGGGAGAAAGTGAGACACCGCTAGGAACCTGAGGGAACGGATCCAATTAACGTGAGGTGCTAATTGAAAACATAGGCTACACCATGAAAAGAAAGCTGAAGGAAATACTTTCTAGTATGTGCACATAAACTGGTAAAGATTCCAAAGTCTTCTTGTAAACATCTGACTGTGTCATCATTCAAGCCTGTCCTCAGGAATTATTGTCCGTTACTGTCACCTACAAGTCAAAGTTCAATATTTTTAGCAGAAGTGCAGAAAGATGGGCACTATAAGAAGACAGGTAATTCCTCTTTACTTTACTATTGCACAGTGACCTCTAAACAGCAGGAATTCATTTTTAAATCTTTAGAAAGGTAATTAACATACTAATGGATCAGAGATGAAACAAATGGATTTTTTCAAAGTATTTTATTCACTGAATACTTGGTGAGTGAATATTTCTATAAAGTGAATAGAAACTGATTTTGTCTTTTGATTTTTTTTTTGTGTTCCATCCTATTAGATCATTGCTTAATCTAAATTCATGATATTTCCAGGATTTGATAAAAGATAAAAACTTGAGATGTATTTGGGCAAAATGACTATCTATTGATCCCAATACTGTCAATGAGAAGTTATCATTGGCTTCCCAATGAGATAACATTTTTTCCCTATTTTTGCTAATGCTAATGATACTATCCCTGTTTTTCTAATAATTTTTCAGTAACTATAATAGCAAGCACTCGTCACCAATGTTTGAACAATTACATTTCCATTCTAGTGTAACATCTTCCACAC
The DNA here is from genome assembly GCF_004010195.1 of Chiloscyllium plagiosum. NCBI lineage: Eukaryota > Metazoa > Chordata > Chondrichthyes > Orectolobiformes > Hemiscylliidae > Chiloscyllium > Chiloscyllium plagiosum. Next base: position 29,818,427 of record NC_057740.1, read on the forward strand.
ACTGACTGTAAAGCTTTGACTTTAAGCAGACTAAAATTCCCATTTTACAGAACCAGTTAGAGTGCTTTGATAACAATATTTAGGACGCATAAAATGGAGTTCCTACCTGTTTTACACTACTTTTAAGGACCTGAGGCAAGACTATGAAAATCCTTTGGTGTCATTATTAAATCTTTCAGCTTCTACTTTCTCTTGGAATTTTGTAACCATTCAGTTCTGAAAATAATTCATGATAATCATTGAAGGGCACCCAAGATAAAACTCTTGCCTTTATTTATGCAAATATCTGATCAAATGGTTCTATTTTTAGCAAATTTTTAATGAAAATTCTTTTAAAAAGAAACCTCATAACACAATTGCTATTAGTGACAATTCAGTAATTAATTAACATGAATTGCATCTAAATTTTGGTCACAAGTACATTTAAAATATTGCTTCAGATTTGGCTTCCATCATCTTAGAGTTTATTCAGTTACAAATGGGAGAGTTCATTTTGTACCCTCGCAATTCAGTTTATGCCACAAGCAAGCTTAATTGGGTCTAGGCCTTGGAATTATTATTCCTCATGTTTGTTCTCTAAGCCACTTCATTTTGCTGGAGAATAGGACTGGTAACATGGGAGATAGTGAATGCAATCAGGTAGGGATCATCTCAGCGTAAACACTTCTAAAATGATGTCAGAATGTTTACACATAACTTCCAGTGGCATTCTAATGTAGTAATGAGACTGATACGCTGTAAGAGCCACCATCTTTCAGGAGAGGCATTAAATCGAGACCCTAGCTGCCCTCTCAAGTGGAAGTAAAAGTTCCCATAGCACTATTTCAAAGTTAGTATGCAGGTACAGCACATAATCAATAAGACTAATAGGATGCTCTCCTAAATTGCATTAGGAATAGAACATAAAAGGATGTAATGCTTCAGTTTCTGTCTACGATCCTGCCTAATATTTATCCTTCGGTCAGCAATAGTTAACAGTTATCTTGTTTTTATATCATAATTGTCTCTGGGATCTTGCTGTGTTGAAATTGGAATGTTTCTTATGTTGAAACAGTGACTCTACTTCAAAAGTACTTCATTGACCGAAAAGGACAGTTCAGGCAGGTCCCTGATTGCGAACGGGTTGATTCTTGAGTCTGTTCTTAAGTCGACTTGTATACAAGTCAGAATGCAATACTGGACAATATAAAATAGCCATTCCTATGTTCAAGGAAACATACTTCAACATTTTTAAAAATATACCCCTTATGGGATCACATTCATTAAGTATGAGCTTTCGTCAGTCAAGTATTCGTAAATGAGGAACTCCCTCTAGGCTACCATAAGGTTGTGGAAGTATGGAATTGGCTTAAGTTGAATAATAATGCAAAGCATGCACCTACTTATAATGAAAATGTCTTATCTAATCTTTGGCTGCAAAACTAGGGAAGAACTCTTCCTGTAGATTCAATATTCTCAAACTCCAGGATATTTTTCCCTCTAATACAATCCTCTGCATGGGACAAACATATAAGGAAAGTAATTTTGGCTTTGGAAGAACTGCAACATGGGTTTACCATGATGTTACCTGAACTACAAGGGTTAAATTAAGTGGAGAGATTACACAATCTAGGGCTACAATCGCTGGAATTTAGATAGTTACGATCTGCTCAACACTTTAAGGTAATAAGGCAAAACAAACAAGACAGGTCGTGAGAAACTGTTTCAGTTGGGGAGTTGAAGACTAGCAGGAATAATTTAAAAATCAAAGCTGTACCTTTTAGGAATGAAGTTAGGAAACATTTGTACACACAAAAGAGCAGAATTTTGGAATTCTCTTAAATAAACAGCAATTTATGCTGGTTCAATTGTGCAACTTAAATCTTGAGATTGATAGACTTTTGGTAAACAAAGATTAAATGATATCAGACAAAGTCAGATCAGTGGAGTAAGGTTGCATATTAACCATGACTTATTAAATAATAGACCAAGCATATGAAGTTAAATATTTTTCCTATATTGTTATTGTTAATTTAGTGGTAAAAGTTTTCAATTTCCATCATCCAATTTTAACACCTGGGAGTTTTCATGGACCAAACTGATTGAAGAAAGGATAATTTATCTGATTTATGATGGCCACAGTGGTCACCTAGCCAAGTTGAGCCAAACACATGAAACCATCAATAAATAAGAATCAATCTGTACTGAAATTAGGATTGTCATAAAAAGGCATTTAAAATCAGCTCTGCAACTCATGTCTGATTCCTAACCCCTCTGTAAATTTCACATACAATATTGGAATGAAATGTGCCTGTAGATTATCAAGGTGGAAAGAACACTGAAGCCAGACATGGGAACACACATGTCTTTTAGACAACCATTTTTGTGTAGAGTGACTGAAATGAAAATGGATTGCTAACAAAAGGTTTAGAAAGCTTGCTATCTCTCTGTCTCATCCACCTGTTTTCTCTCAGCCTCTTGAAGAGGTTGCCCAGTGAAAAGCAATTCAGAGAAACATTCATTCATCAAGAGATGTACAAAATTATGAGAGTCATAGGGTAGAAAAGAAGAAACTTTTCCCCTTAATAAAGGGATCAATAACCACTGGCATCAATATAAGGCTGAGGACAGGAGTTTTAGAAAGAATTTAAAGAAGATTTTTTTCACCCAGAAAGTGGTGGTATGTGGAACTCACTGCCTGAAAGGGCAGTGGAGGTGGGAACCATTATAATGTTTAAGAAGTATTCAGATGGCCACTTGAAGCACTACAGCATACAAGACAACAGGCCAAGTTCTGGAAAACAGGACTGGAGTAGGTAGGTGCCTGATGGCTGATGCTGACTTGATAAGCTGAAGGCCCCCTTTCTGTGCTGTAAAAGAGAAAAGATATCTGCGAATTTCACTCCTCCTCAGAATATAACTCATCAATTACACAGCATGATTTCAGGTTAAAATTGAATACTTGGAGGACTCTAAGGATTTTTTAAACAGCATCTCTCTTTGGATAGCAGAAATTTTCCGCTTTTTAAAATTTATTCCTATTTGTGTATGTATTTTATGTTTTATTTTATTATATTGCTTTAGAGCTAGTAAGTAATAAAATTCCTCCTTATCACAAGAAAACTTTGTATTTGGCTCTTCATTTTGATCTAGTGAACTATGTTTTAATTGAAATGTTAACTAGCTGGCTGCTAATAAGAATTTAAAGCATTTGTTGTGGTCAACTAAGTGTTTAAAAGAGGGAAGCTGTTTCATGTCCCTCACCTTGTCTGAACACAATGTCCTTATTCTCAAACATTTAATCTACCAAAGGTGACAGTAAGATCATCATTCAGAAAATTCTAAGAGAACACCAATCTAGTAGCAGATAGTTCAGGAAGGCAATACTTCTGAAAATATCTGACCAAAACCAAATACTAAATGACCTCATAAAGAAGCTGATCAAATTGACTTTGAGTCATAGAGTCATAGAGATGTACAGCATGGAAACAGACCCTTCGGTCCAACCTGTCCATGCCGACCAGATATCCCAACCCAATCTAGTCCCACCTGCCAGCACCCGGCCCATATCCCTCCAAACCCTTCCTATTCATATACCGTCCAAATGCCTTTTAAATGTTGCAATTGTACCAGCCTCCACCACTTCCTCTGGCAGCTCATTCCATACATGTACCACCCTCTGTGTGAAAAAGTTGTCCCTTAGGTCTTTTTTATATCTTTCTGTTATGTCAAGTTTTCCATTTTAAACTGTATAAGAAAAACAATTTGAGACAAAAAATGCTCGTAGATGTGCTTGACATTATAATCATGTTTGGCCGTTCCTTATCTAATCTGTAGTTTTGTCATTTGTTGAACTGCACCAAGAAGCAGAAGTATGACTTTAAAAATCTGGTTATATTTGCTTCCCTGTAATGCTAATTCATTTCCACATGGACTTGAGAGGTAAAAAGGGTAACCAAGATCCAACATCTATAGGAATGCATTCATCACATTTTAGACCCAAATCATATAAATTGACATAACCGAATCTGTTTAGCACTACGTTTGGCTGAGAAGCATATGTCTCAAATCACGTCTGCGGTGGCACTTTCATGGTTTCTGAGAACTGTTTTTGACTTAGCGAAACATTGGCAGATAATTGTGTTAACTTACTGTTAGATGTAAGAGCAAACAATCTTTGTTCATCTGCTCTTTGCTTGTGAGTGAAGGAAACATAATTAAATTATAGTTTTGGCTTCATGTAAGTTTGAATTTTGGTTTTTCAATAACAAGACTTTTATGTTGTTCCAGAGATGGAAAAACTCATGTTAAAACTGTGAAGTACATGTTTGAGGAAATGTTTCATTTTCTATTGCACATGATTAGCAATTATTAATCTTCAAACATAACTGACTTATTTTAGTTACATGCTGTGCTGTGGTCAGCTTGTTAAATTTAATGAGACCTCTGATGTTTCAATGTGATCTCACTGTTCTATTGCAGACTGCTACAGCTGAACGGAACATTCATTTTTATTTGCTCATAATGAATCAAGTTATTTTTAGTCATTGTTAGTTTATATTGAGTCTGTTATAGGAAAACCAACCTACTTATGGCACAGCTTGTTACTGCTGTAAGTTACATGTGTTGAATTTAGGATGCTCGTTCTTGAACTTTGACTGGCGAATACTGGTGTTAAAGCAAGGCACTGAGATTGCCTGAGTTAGCAAATCACGGGCATCAAAGGATTTTCATCACTCAACCATTTTGCAACTGATAAGCAGATGTTCAACAATTGAACATTGACGGGGAAGAGCAGGGTGCTGGTTGTAGTACTTTGAATGTGATGGTTGGGAGCAAGGCACCTCAACCATTCCCTTTGATGGCCAAGGCTTGACTGGTGTCGTATTAAGAAAGGCTTTTTAATGGATGAAGACTCCACTTGCCTTAAACAAGGACAAAACTACTGTCATGTCAGTTGTATGATCCTGATTTAAAATACAGGTACAAATGGAATGAACATGTACTATGCATGCTCCATCTGGTGGCCTAGGAAATGTAGAAGGACTATCCTTCTGCACCTATACACTGACCAAGCTAAACGCTGGTTTACTTTTGGTGTGCACAAGTGAATTATGTAAATATGCTGCTCCTCTGATATTTTGTTTTGCCCAGCCAAGCATGTGCCATAACGAATGGGTTCATGACCTCAAAGTCGCACAACCAGGCATCATTAACTCTAATCTGCTACCAATGCATCCTTCGTCACCCTGAAGATAACCTGCCATTTGGTCAATTTCTGACCTGCCTTGCCTGGTAAAAGCCAAGGTGACATCTGTGTTGATTACAGGTAGTGGTACTTTCACAAAGTTTTGAGCCAAATTTCACTCAGGCCAACACAAGTTGCCATTGCTCCTTTGTTTCTGTCTCTAGTTAGGGCATAAGTCAAATTTTTCAGCCTTTATGTCTGATCAGCAATTTTACTTTTGACATGTTTTTAACAACTTCCATGGTAAGTAAAGAACCTTACTTGAACTCAGTGGAAATCAATATGTAGCCAACACACTAATGCACATTTTCAAATCCAGACAGCAAGTTAAGAGTCTAACAGAGAGTCACAGTAGTGTATACTTAATGCCTTAAAAATAAAACTGAGCAGATGTAATTTTACCAGATAAAGCTGTAAAATTATTACTTATGTTCCATGTGAAAAAAGTGTTATTTTCAATTCAACTCTAATCTACTCTGTTCTATCAAGGTTAAGACTAATATTTCCAACTCACTCATAAAATGCTGGCGAAGAACAGGATTCTATTACTTTATCAATTTATTAGCATCAATTATTGGCAATTAATTTAATCACCATCCTTAAACAACTTGTATTTCTTTTTAATAAAGAGTCAACCTTGTAGTGATTGGAATGAGGTCAGCCAAGTAGTCCTTATAGAATATGAGCTCCCTGATTGGGGTTGTTCACCTGGTCCAATTGGGGAGTCCTGGCTGACAGATATGAACAATAGTGTCAGTGGTTCTGTTCACTCTAGTAGCCGGTTCTGAGCTAGCTGGGTCAGTGTCATGTACTATGGACGTGTAAATAAAGGGTGAAGCTTGTCTTGCTCGAACCTGCTGTCGAAGACTGGGCCCAGTATGTGGAAAGAATTCATTATTTTTTCCAGACAGACCAAAGCAACACGTAATCCTCCTGACAGCTTGTGGACCCAAAGCATTTTTGGTTATAAGGAGCCTGACTATCCCTAAGGCACCAGATACTAAAACCTTTCAAGAGTTGACAGATTTAGCAAAGGAATATTATGACCCCAAGCCTCCTCTAATTTTGGATGCTACCATTTTTACTCAACAGTTCAAGAACCATGGGAATCCATATCAGGATTTTTGACGAGGTTAAGACAATTGGCAGAGGCATGTGATTTTGATTTAACCCCTAAATGAAGGCATCATCAAACAGTTTGCGGAATGGGCAGCATTGGTCATACCGATTGTGAAGCCCTATGGGTCGGTTCACCTTTTTGGGGAATTTACACAAATGGTAAACTTCTTTTCACAGCTGGATAAATACCCAATCCCTCACATAGAGGATTTATACACAAAGCTGGCAGGTGAGGCTGTCCTTTATGAAGCTGGACATGAGCCACGTGTACTTGCAATAATGGTTAGATGAGGATTCCCAGAAGTATGCTACAATTAATACTCATAATGGCTTGTACCAATACATAGGGTATTGTCAGCCTGTGTAATTTTTCAGCAGATGATGGAGAACATCTTACAAGGTCTACCCAGGTTGCCATTTTTCTACATGGCATGCTAATAACAGTGAAGAACAATAAAGAACACTTAGAAACTTGGACATATCCCTTAGACATTTCTCCTGGGTGGGCATGCACCTTAGAAGAGAAAAATGTGAGTTCTTGGCACCCCAAGTGACTTACCTGAGTTACAGGTCAACAAGACTGAGTTACACCTACTGGAAGATAAAGTGAGGGTGATCAAAGGTGCCCCGGCTCCCACTTTTGTACAGGTGCTTAGGTCTTTTCTTGGACTGGTGAATTATTAGGAAACTTCATGCATAATATGACCTCCATCCTGGCACCTTTGCATCAACTCTTTAAAAAGGGTCAGCATTGAAAATGGTCATGTGGCCAAGCTGTAGCTTTCAAGGAAGTAAAGAAGCAGCTATCATTCTCTAAGGTGTTGGCATACAATGATCCCAAGTGACATGCAATGCCTCCCCATATAGCATCAGGGTAATATTAGCTGATAGGTGGCCCAATGGACAGGAAAGCCCAGTAGTATGCATCCAGGGCTTTGGCTAATGCAGAGTATAAAATCGTTCCTCCCATTGCTGCAGCTCTGTTAGCTGAGATTTTAGTTACAATGGTTTAGATTTTGCAGTCCCTGCTTAGACTGGGAAATGGAGTGCCAGCAAGTAAAATATGTAAATTGCTTTGCACCCTTCCTTCTCAACTAAACTCTGACCTTGTCCCCACAAGATAAACAGATGGATACCAAAACTGCCATTTTAAAAATGGATAATTGAGGATGATGCCCAACTAATTGACCCAAACATTACAGTGCCCATGCCAATAATGTGGTTGGCATGCACAACTGCTTCCTGACTCCATCCCAAGTAAGTAAACGTCCCTTTCTCATGCCAACTGAGGTCCTTAAGCAGGTGATTAATGTCCATTTAAGGACCTCATCCTGTCACTCAACCATTATTTAAACCAGAAAAAATATTTACTAGCACTTTATCCAATTGATAGTGTCCTTTTAATTGTAGAACCTTTCCACAGCATTGCACCAATCAAGTTTGGTTGTCTAAATAGAGACTTCATTTATACAAAGCTTTTCATAATCACTACAAGTCTCAAAGTGCTACACAATCAATAAGATATCTTGGAAGTGCAGTTGCTTTTATTGTTGATGGAGACACAGCTGTTAGTATGTGCTTAGCGAACTTCCCTCAGCAACAATGTGACAATGTGCATTTTTGTGATGTTTGTTCATGACAAATACTGGCCAGCTCTTCTTCAGATTGGTGCCACAGGATCATTTACATCCACTCCCATGTAGGCACACAGGATTACACTTTACCTCTCATCTAAATGCCAGCTGCCCCCATCCAACAGCGCAGCATGCCCTCATCCTGCATTGGAGTGCCAGCCTTGATTTCTGTGCGAAGTGTCAAAGGAAGACCCAAACCTGGAACCTTATGATTCTAGGGCACAGGTTAGTGACTGAATCATGGTTGATACAGTCATCATCTCATTGATTTTGTCTTTTTTAAATCATGTATTCCTGCCCAGCAATAGTAAAGCTGCTGGTGAAAATCATAGAATCTTAGAATTTTGCACGACAAGCTGATATAGAAATGTTTCCATTGGTGCCATTCTTTTTCTCCACACTCCTATATACTTAGTCCATGACAAACCTGAAGTACAAATCAAAACGTGACAAAGTTTTATGACTTTGAAGTGATTAAACTGCAGTATGGCCTCACCGTTCATTGCATGGATGTATGGGTTCCAAATGTGCAAACTCATGGGACTGCATGTAGCTAACTGTTGCAATCATTAAAATGATCAAAATGAAGATGGGTGCTGACTGAAAATAAATATTCTAAATATGCTAATTTCCATTCTCCAAAATATAATAGGTTTGGGTTGGGTGAGGAGGGATGGAAGGGGCTGCACAGATAAAGCTTGAACTGAAGATAAGTGAAATAATCAGCACAAGGGGTCAGCAATGTTAATCAAATTGCCAGCTGTCAAAAACAATCAAAACCCAGAGTAAAGCAGAAGAGAACACCACAAGATGACAAAATGTCACTTAGCATTCTGTTAAGACCTCAATAGATAAATAAATTTGTTAACATCTTATTAGAATTGATTTAAAACACTGGGAAGAATACTTCAACAGGAATATTCTTCTCAGGTACTAGACACATTCTTAACTCTTTCATCAGTAAACATCCATATGGATTTTACTCCCTGGTCAATTTCTAGGCGATAACAACACTGAAAGCTTGTACTTCCAAATAAACCTGTTGGACTATAACTGGTGTTGTGTGATTTTTATCTTTGTCCACCCCAGTCCAACACCAGCACCTCCACATCATAAATTTGACTTGTTTTCCTTCCTTAAATCAGCTAGTCTGAGTTTTATTAACATTTACAACCCCAATAGGATCAATATAAGCTATTGAGTAAGTGGATTTAGCATCTATTAGTGATTGTCAATAAGTCCGTTAATAATGACATAATTTAGCCATTGTGTTGACCATAGAGTTTTTGTTTACCTTTTCTAAGGATGAGGGGGTTCTTGGCAAGACAACACTTATTCCCCAACTCTATTTGTCCTTGTGAAGCTAATTCTATGATAACTGAGTGGCTGGTTAGGCCACTTCAGGAAGCATTTAAAGTCAACCACAGTGCTGAAGATCTGAAGTCACATCAGCCAGACACAGTAAAGACTGCAGGTTTTCTTCTCTGAGGACATACATGAATTCAATGGCTTTTTGTGGCAATCTGGTAATTGTACGGTCACCAAAAACTCAGCACTGCTGAGCAGACCAAGTAGTTTGCATGCCTGACAGCAAACAGCTGCTCTATCCAGAGCTCAATTGTTGCAGGAGACTTCCAGGAGGATATTGGAAATGCTTTTGGGATGTCCTCAAAGAATCCCTGAAGAGTTCAAATATCCCTAATAACGTATGGGATTCTCTGGCTTGTGATCTACCAAAATGGAAAAGGCTTATTCAGGAAGGCGTTATATACATTGAGAGACTTTTTGATAGATATGCCGAGGTGAGGTTAAGGCACAGGAGAGACAGTGCACCATCTACGTGACCTTCAAAGTACCACCTGCACCAGTGGCAGAGACAAGCAATCTTGTATTGGACTTATCAGCTATCTGAATCTGTCAAAGCATGTTGTAAACAAGTCATCGTCGATTGTAAAGAGTCCCCTCACAGTAGAAAACCTCTATTATTGGTTGCAGCATTTTTGAAATCTTTCTATATTTACTAACTTAAATTTCCAAATGCTGTGGTACAACTTGAACTCATTTCCAGATTATAAACCTTTGGAATAACAAGCCCAGTAAGACAACTACAACACTCCATTCCTGAGGAAACTATAGAATTATAGATGATAGGATTTATATGTGAATATTAAGTAAGCAGGATTAATTGACAATATAAATATAAGAATCTACAAAGACAGTTCCATTATACTAAAGTAATGCAACATTAACTGTTTGCTTATTGCATATTTACAGTTGAGGTTAACATCTGTGCCTGATCTAAATTAATAAGTGCAGTTTAGTATTAGCTTCTTTGGATAGCTACCAATTTAATCAATGCTTGTATTTAGCAACATTTCCAGAATCTATGCAATGTTTTCCAACCGGTTGTCATTAAATTACCATGTTAAGATGGGTTAAAACAACCTCTTTGACCATGTTAGCATCCACCTCCAGGACGTGGGCTTTCTGACCCAGAAGTAGATTTGCAACTACTGTGCCTCAGGAGTTCTCATTCATAGCTGGGGGAATCTAAACCAGTGTGGGAAAACACCATAACATTTCAAACTCATTGCCGTAACCACTTGACCACATTGACAGGCTGCCAAAACTTACACAAGCTGTAAAAATGAGTTAGAGGGATGAGCCTGTTGTCTTGTCTTCCACTGAGAGGGTGGTGACAGCCTATGAGACATCAGAGTGATAACCATCCACGTATTCTATTGGATACCCCTCTTTTTGGAACTTCTGTTGTTTTATTCTATTGAGCAATAAGTACTCATACCTGGACCTGGCAAGCTGTTTATTTGATAACTATTTTCTCTGACTGTTGCTCACAATTGATCATACTTGAATTCACATAAGTCAAGGCATTGTTATATCCTTGTAATGATCACTCTCTGACTCTATGATTCTAATGACTTGTTCTGTATCACCCTTAAGGAATGATTTACTTCATGGTTTAGTTAATATTACCCTTTTCTTGAATGCTGCTCTCATTTTGAGGTCAATTCTAATGCAATTTCCATGCATTTCCCAGTTTTCTGCAGGTTAGTGCGCTGCCAGAGGTAATTAAAGACTTTAAGGTTTTAAATTAATTGTTTTTTAACTCTTCTTTATTTGAGTGGTGACACAGTTATTGATACTTTCAGTATTTCAACATTTGTTCTGCCATTGGTCAACTTATAATTTTGTGATGTCAGCTTACAAAGGAAGACTGTTGTGTTTTGGCATTAAATGTTTGCAGCAAGTGGCGAGTGCAATGAGCCACAAGCATTGTGAACAAATGTTTTATCATCATTGTTTTCTCTGTTGTGAAATGATGGTGGCCATGAAATCAATATGAAAAATTGTAAATAGTTGTAAGAATAAATCATATTAGACTGGTAAAATGCATCCAAATTTTTAATACATAAAACATTCATGTTAAATTTCTCTCTGTTCCTGATATATGCACGGAAAACATGACAATGGGATTCTTCGAGATTTGGTATCAGCTGTTTAAAAGTTTGCACTTGATTGCAGAGTGCCAATGAGATTGTCAATGACTTTATGACAAAGCTCTTATAAGTTAATGAAGATATAGTGTAGACTTTTCCTTTTGATATCATTGAAATACAGTCTACATACGTCAGCAAAGAATGCTACTGCAGCTTTAATCACTAAACACAAAATATGGGTTTTACCCACTTTCTTTGAAAAAGCAAGAAACCACTATCTGGGCACTCTGACAAGTAGCAAAGGTTGACTATTAACAAGCCTGGTGCTAATTGACTAGGGCCTGCAAAACACTCTGACTCATAAATAGGACTGCTAATTAAACTTTTGAACTCTGGCCAATCAATACAAGTTTATGACTTTTATTTCTCAAAGAAGGGGAAGTGGAAACCCCTCTGCAGTTACACTTTCTCAGAACATTGGGAATTGACTTAATCGCTTCAATTACGGTGATTTCATTCAGAGAGGATCAAACAGGCTGGAGTGAAGTCATTAAATGGATGAGTACATTTTATGGGGCTGAGCAGTCAGCACAAAGGGGGCTTTAATAACCACAGGCACCACATAGCCAGTGATGTTGCAGTACTCCAGAGGATGCCACCTCCAATTAAGGTGTGATACAGGAACAAATTTTATCGGCATAGCATAATGTCCATATTTAGAGCATAAAGGCTCCTTATTGACTGAAATATGAACGTGTCCATGTATTAGGTGTTCATTTGCATCAGAAATATTTACACAGGTTTGCGCTTTTATCTGAACTGATACAAATTGCTCATGTTGGCTGCTGATTCACTCTGCAGCATTAGAGAGTATCCCAGATCTTTCAAATCCAGCCAAGCAAGCACTGACAACAAGCCAAATTGCAGGCATATTTTTAATTCCATAATCCTACACATTCCTAATCATGTCAATGCCAGGCCCAGGTCACCCACTAATCCTATATTTGCCATCTAAAATTGTAAATGTGTAGACAGTATCCCTTCTGTAATCCTTTAGGCTTGTTTGACAAGATGTTTCTAATGGTAACGAACAATGGGCTTGCTTGTCAGAAAAACATTATTCTAGAGACTTAATGCCAGATGCAAACTAAAAATATTTTACAAATGGATGACTTATAAAGCTAAGTAACAAAATAAAATTGCAACTAGACAAATCTTACTGAAGATTCAAAATATGTTTTGTTTTTAAGGTAATTTCAAAAGAGTGTTTTTTTTAACTTGCTTAAGTTAATTAAATTTATATTGAAGTGCTTCATTGAATATTTGTTGAGTCAGGAACAAAATCCTTCAATATCGACAAATCACTATTACCTTTATTACAAAAGCTTGATTCCCTAGTCGCTTGACTTTTATTTTCAGCCTGACCATTTTCCTATAACAATTGCTGAATAAGCTTGCAGTTTGCCTGGAAATGATAGGTTTACCACAGTAATAACTCCACAGATGCAGATACATTTTATTTTGTTCAAAAAGCGTACAATCTGTAGGCAGTTAATCCATGTGATATTTTATAAATTTCTACTTTGGAAATAAAACCAGTCTTACTCAAGATTGGGATACATACAGACTCTAACTTCACACCTTTAATGCATTGACTGAGCTGAGATGTCACCTTTTTTTAAAACCTTAAGTTATCTTGGGAATGTGACTTGAAAGAAGTTCTGGTATTGACATGTTAATAGATTGAAACCTGCAACCTATTCTAAAAGATGAAAGACTTAACAGCAATCTAGGTTTGTTCAAAATATCACATCAGTTGTATGACGCTATGATCTTTTGCTATAAATTCTGTGTCCTATGATCCTGCTCCACTAACTACCTGAGAAGGAGAGCACTCTGAGAGCTTGTACTTCCAAATAAAACTGCATGACCTTCAAAGACGCAAGACCATGCTTCACAAATGTGCTGGCAGAGACTAAATTGCAGAAACAAATGTTCTCCTTATCAATCTTAAAACTGTTCACCAACTCTTATATCAGGGTTAGAAAGTTGCAATGCCACAATGTTGTCCTTCACTGACACAATTTCAGTGTGGATTAGTGGTGCTGGAAAAGCACAGCAGTTCAGGCAGCATCCGAGGAGCAGTAAAATCGACGTTTCGGGCAAAAGCCCTTCATCAGGAATACAGGCAGAGTGCCTGAAGGGTGGAGAGATAAATAAGAGGATGGTGGGGTGGGAGTTACAATAGTTGAGTGGGGGAGGGGATGAAGGTGATAGGTCAGGGAGTAGGGTGGAGTGGATAGGTGGAAAAGAAGATAGGCAGGTAGGACAAGTCATGGGGACAGTGCTGAGCTGGAAGTTTGGAACT
>NC_057740.1:29832406-29875580 GCF_004010195.1 Chiloscyllium plagiosum
TTTTGCAATTCCTGCGGTGGCAGGGGAAGGTGCCAGGACGGGAGGGTGGGTTGTAGGGGGGGCGTGGACCTGACCAGGTAGTCATGGAGGAATGGTCTTTGTGAAAGGCGGAAAGGGGTGGGGAGGGAAATATATCTCTGGTGGTGGGGTCCATTTGGAGGTGGCGGAAATGTCGGCGGATGATTTGGTTTATGCGAAGGTTGGTAGGGTGGAAGGTGAGCACCAGGGGCATTCTGTCCTTGTTACAGTTGGAGGGGTGGAGTCTGAGGGCAGAGGTATGGGATGTGAACGAGATGCGTTGGAGGGCATCTTTAACCACATGGGAAGGGAAATTGCAGACTCTAAAGAAGGAGGCCATCTGGTGTGTTCTGTGGTGGAACTGGTCCTCCTGGGAGCAGATACGGCGGAGGCGGAGGATGCATTCTGACCTTTACCATGGAGTCATTTTGGCACTGATTTATGAATAAATAAAGATATTGTTAATAATTGCAATGCAGATTGTTATACCGCATGTTGATTATTAAAAATTATGAATACTGTGTAAAAATACCTTGAATGGCATACTTGATAATCTGCTCCCTTTCCTGTTGCTTAATGAGAGAGCATCAGTATTTTGCGACAAGGGAACACACCATCTAAATGGAGGCAGCTGTCCATCAACAGCAAGGGTGATCTTTCATTTAAATGAAAGGCAGGGACCATGATGGGATGGAGAGGCCTGGGCGATTTCCATGGGCCCAGTGATTTCCTTAAAGCCAATGTCCTTTTTGCCTCCAGCAGAATATCTTTACCTGATGAGGAATTTTGAAAGTTATTCCTCATATCATTAAAAAAAAGAATGAACTTGGGCTGGAATCTTATAGAGGCCTGAGCAGCATGGGCTATGGTTAGATTTGTGGCAGATTCAGATGAGAGGTCTGGTGAGTCCATCTTGATATTGGAACATCTTGCTCCATCTTTTATACTTTTCAAAAGTGTGCTGACTTTCTTAGGCAGCAGCAAGTTGCCAGTGTAGGGGGATTATTGCTTGTTAAATGCCTCATTAACATCCCAATTTGCCTTCAGCTTTCCATCTTCCATCTTCCCAAATGCGCTAAATGAAACAACTTGGAGGCAGTCAGGGTGAGTACCTGGAAAATTCAGCTTGTCAAAAGATCTCCATGTTGAGTACAACCATAGTGTATTGCAGGCACATAATTCAAGGCACCAGCCATATGCACCCCTCATGTAAAGACACTTGTTAATGTTTCTGCTGGGGTCCCAGTACCAGTCCTCAGAGACTGAGCTTCTGGAGATCTGGCCATTTTACTTCAGGAGTGGTGGAGATGTTGGTGATACTTGCAAGACATAAGGGAGAGAAGGTGTCACAGCCAATGGTTAGAAGTGGTGTGCATTGAATGGTGCTGACAGTGGGGTTGCTGTGGAATGAAGTGTGGCACTTATTTGATTAATGGGACATGGATGCCTTGGTATTTCTCCTGCAAGGGTCACAATTCTCTCCTCATAGGAGTCTATTGTCTGGAACCTCTCCACTTTTACAGTCTCTTTCTGCCCTGTTATTTCACTGTATTTCATTGTGATGAAAAGAGGTTAAGGTTTGAGTAAGATGAAGGTGAGTTGCAGAGCTGTAAATGCTGGTGGGTGAAAGGTGGTGAGATATTCTGAGGTAGTGAAGAGACAGTGCAGAAGCCATGAAGGCTTTAGTCGTGCATGAAATTGGGTGTGGTCGAAATTGAGAGCAAGTGAGGGAAGATGTTGTAGGAAATAGTGTGAATAGCTGACCATGATTCTTGGTGGGTAGGTGGATGCTGGAGCAGAGATAGAATGAATGTGAGATGGCAGAAGGTGGAATGTGGCACTTATGCTGGTCCAGCAGAGAAAGTCATTGACCTTCTTATAACACTGCTGCAGTTCCTCCAGACCTTGGAGATGATGCTGAACCAAGCTGCAGTCTTGAAACAGGTTGGCATGATCTAGTACCATGGCCTCCTTTAAGGAGAGTTCTCCTCTCTTTTCTTGCACACCTTTTGACCTGGACCTCCAAGTCCCTGTTTGGGGATCACAGTGCCAAATTCCCTTTCTCTGGCATGATCAGTCTCTACCCTCAAACGAGTGGGACAGTTTCAGAATGCTAGTGCTTGCCAGGGTACCCAGTAGCCTTTTAAAGATGGTGTCGGTACTCGCCACAAACACCCAATATCCTTGGACATTGGCATCCAAAATGTGCCAGACTGTAAGAACCTTGGTTCTCAACTTTGCTTAAAGGACACTGCTACACTTCAAAGCTGTACTGCGGGCTTCTACAGGAACTATCACTGTAATGCTGCAGCAAGGACACTGTGTGCTCAGGGACACGCAGCAAGTTCATGGCCTGGTCCAGGCTGCATCGTCTCATAGAAGATAAGGAGCCAAAAGGCAAGCAGCAAACCAATCATTCTGAATCTTTCTGATTTCATTTGATTTATTATTATCACATGTACCCTGGTACAGTAAATAGTTTTGTTTTGCATGCAGTACAGGCAGATCGTACACTATAAAGATCATAGGGTGATTGAACAAGGCAAGGAATACAAAGTTATGGTTGCAAATAAGGTGCACCAAAAGCAAGGTCAACATTTGATTTGAAATTTGAGAGGTCCATTCACAAGTCTAATAACAGCAAGGAAGAAGCTGTTCTTGAATCTGTTTGTACATATGTTTCAACTTTTGTATCTTCTGCCTGGTTGGAAGAGATTTTAACCAGGGTGGGAGGGGACTTTGAGGATGTTGGCTGCCTTTCCTAGGCAATGAGAAGTGTAGATGGAGTCCATGGATGGAAGGTTGGCTTGCATGATGGACTGGGCTATGTTCACAACTCTCTGTAGTTTCATAGTCCTGGGCAGAGCAATTGCTGTATCAAACCATGATGCATCCAGATAATATGCTTTCTATGGTGCATCTATAAAAATTGGTAAGAGTCCTTATGGACATGCTGAATATTCTTAACCTCCTGAGGAAGAAGATGACATGATGTTGTGCCTTCTTGACCATCACATCAATGTGGGTGACCCAGGATAGATTGCTGGTTACTCCTAGTAACTTGATGCTTTCAACCATCTCCACCTCAGCTCCAGTGATGCAGGCAGGGGTTTCTACCTCCTTGCTTCCTGAAGACAAAAATCAGCTCCTTAGTTTTGCTGATGTTAAGGAAGAGATTGTTATCTTTACACCACACCACCAAGCATTCTTTCCCTTTCCTGTATTCTGCACCATTTTGAGATTTTTTTTCCTGGAATGAGAGAAAGATGCACAATAGAGGAAATGGAAGTGGATTGGTCCAAAGAAGAAAATGTCCCAAATGAGTAAGTGGGCAGCACAGAGGGCACACGGAGTTCACAATGTCAGGGATTAGGGTAGATAAGAGAGAGAGGGGAAGATATTGAGGGCAATAGTAAGAATGGTAGAGCATGGATCTGGGAGGTAGGTACAGTCACAGAAGAGAGTGAGTAGATGGTATCAGAGAAATGATGAAGGAGCTTATCCTGGCAGAGTGAAGACCAGCAACAAACCCTTAAAAGAAAATCAATGAAACTCAAACTTTGCCAAAAAAACTAAGATTCAGCCTTAGGACTCATTATTTTTGCAGTTACTAATAATTTCATTCAGTTAGATTACTGTTTGGGAAATAAGAAAAGTAAGCCATATTAAAGTGTTTATAAGAGACAAGATACATATTTTAATAGAATCGAAGAAGCCTTACTTTGGGTTTCATTTGGTCTGGAAGCATGTGGTCCTAGCACTTAACATCCAAAATGCAAACTGTTCAAACATTAACATTTGTTAACTTATTGAAAGCACATAAAAGGCACATTTTTTAAATCAAGACTTAATGACCAAGTGCATACAAGCACCTAGAGTGAAAAAAGGCCAAATCATCCCAACTATCACAGCCTGCTCATAGTGTATGTTTGATGATTCTGCTCTTGCATCTCTTGCTCTCTCCTTGAATACATGAAAGGGTAAAAGGTCTACAATAGTATTTGGTGCATGCCAATATTGCATGCTGTGGAAAAATGCATTCCTAGCTGTGATTTTCCAGTCCATTTAAATTAATATGGGTTGCCAGCATATTCCAAGAGTGCAAGGCAAGGTTTGGCCTGAGACTTATTTCCATTTCTGACTTTGTGTTCTTAAAAATGCCTATGTTTAAAATCTTTGCAAATGATATAAATTACTAAAATGTTAAATAGTATTAGAGGTTCATTACTTAACATCATAGATTTAAAGTTTTGTCAAATATCTTTTTCTTTTGAGGTGCTAAGCTCTGGAACTTCCTCCCAAAACCTCTTGATTTCTTCACCTCTCACCCCCCCTTTTTCTCACTCTCTCTGTCCATTTTTAAGGTGTTTCTTAGTCCACACCTTTGTTTTAACACCTGTCCAAATATCTCCTATTTGATGTTAAATTGTGTTTGATAATGCTGCTGTGAAGCACCTTGGGATGGTTTGTAATGTAGAAGAGTTTATATCAATGCATTAAGTGAAAGAATTACTCATATCACCATGCCGCTAATAGCGGCATCATACATTTGCCTTGGGGATATCATTTGCAGATTTCCATCTTTCCTTTAGATGGGTTATTTCCATATGAATACAGGTTCACAAACATGAAACAACATCTTTTTGGAAACAATCTTTATCATTCAAGAAGATTTTCGTAACGTAAATTCTAAGTAGCATAAACTATGGCTCAAAACAGTTTCACAGTGAGACTATATTATATAAATGAACCATAACCCTACTATTTACACAAAAATCAGATTAACAACTACAGTTTTTGTTTTCATCCAGGATTTAACTACACAAGGTAAACAGATTGCCCCTAGTTTATTTTTGACTAGGCTCCATGAAGTGCTTTATGGTTTAATAATGCTATAATTAAGTGTCTTGGGCATTTTACTCTGTTAAAAGTACTACATGAATGTAAATTATTATTTTTTTTCATTGTTTAAGGAGCTATATTATACAAGCTCTTTTTTTGAAAAGTAAATGGAAATTTATCAATAAAAATATAAGTTTTTCTTCCTTTTAAAGCACCTTTTGTACATTCTGTTGTCGGTGTAGAGTTCACTGGTCCAAACAGCATTTGGTGGTGAATGGACAAGTAATTGCCATATTCTGGCATGGATGCTATCAAGGTCTGATAGTAGTGGGGTTTGACATGGATAGATTGTGAGGCAGGGATGAGGGGAGTGGACTGGGAGGGAGGAGATAGATGTGGGACATAACTTGACTGGGTAAGATTTTTTGAACTAACCTTTCAACATTTCTCTCATCCCACGGCTGGTGGGGATCATAAATAATTGAAAAGCTGTCCCACATTCAAGAAGATTGTGAAGGACTAGGACATATCAGTCTCTGCAATGCAGGTAGCAGTCCATGCACGCAGGGTGCTGGCTTGCAATTCCAACAAGCCCCCACACACTCTTAAAAAGCATTGGTGAAAACCAGAACCCCCAGGAAAAGAGTTGATAATCCTAGAAGCAGGACCTGGTCTCCACTTCCACCACCTCTCCCCACAGAGTCTCCCCTATTTCATGAAAATGCGTCCCTTTATAGGTTGTGGCATATGAACTTGAACTTAAAAAGAACATTTGAGTACAATTTGCACCAAGTTCCATTGTGACCAAAGTGGACATGCTTGGAATATATGCAAACATCATTTTGTTCATGTAAAGGAGATTTGTAACTTCTATTATGTACAAAATAAAGTAAAGATTTACTGGAGTGAACGACTGTTGAAAATATTTTCCAAGAAAGAAAAAATAAAAGGGATTGGTATAAACCAATCTGTGCAACACGATGGAAAGAATTTCTTCAAATATTATGTGCAAGGATCAAGCTTGCATTGAACTTTTTACAGTAGGAACTCAAGTGTATAATTTCAAACAGTAGATCAAAAGGTCACATTATTTGAGTCCCCGAGCTACAACAGCAATTTGCACTCTTTTTCTCTTGATCAGGCTTTGTTAGCTGAACTCTTTGTTGTTCCTTGGCACATGGTGTGTGTGTTCCATGACACGTACACTTCAGTAAGGATATTTTTATTGGTGTCCAATTTGTGTTTTGTTTTTGTGTATGTAATGGTGCAAAGCATTTGTTTGTACTTGAAAATACAATGGTCAGATTAGATTAGTACAGTTCTAATAACATATCGTGATTCACTGTGGTCAAAGGCTGCTTTCAAATCTGGACTCGTAAATTTACAACTTGGTTATGGCCATCTGATCAAAATCCCGTTGTATTCTAAGATAACCTTCTTCACTGGCTGCTACATCACCAATTTTGGTTTCATCTGCAAACTTACTAACCATACCTCCTATATTCATATCCAAATCATTTCTATAAATGATAGAATTCAGTGGACACAGCATCCATCCTTGCGGCACACCACTGGCCACAGGGCTCCAGTCTGAAAAACAACTCTCTGTCTTCTACCTTCAAGTCAATTTTATACCCAATTGGCTGGCTCCCCCTACAGCCATGTGATCTAATCTTGCTACCACAATTGAACTCCTAGTTTGTTTTCTATCCCAAAGAATTGTTATTTGAACTTCAAACCAAAGTGACTAATCGCTCAAACGAATTCAGTAAACAGCCAAGGAACCTGTTGGTGGAAATATAAACAGTTGCAAAAGGTCATAAATGAGGAAATTAAACAGGAAGTAGTAAATGATGGATGGATGAGTTATGAAGGTAAGGGATGTTTATACATTATTTGGATGGAAAGTTGCTTTGTTTCACACTTTCTTGTGAAAAAAACAAGACAATATTATAGTTGTTCAGTGGTATAAAACCTCAAGTGCGGGTGAAAACAAAATGCTGTTTATACTATTAGTTGTACTAGATGATGATTTATACTAGACAACAATTTATACTAAATGAAAAAAAAAGTCTGATTGGTTGGCAAATGAACTTTACTTGATTAAGGCATTGCCATGAAGAATGCACATGGGAACAGACCACCCAAGCTTTTCTTTAATTTCAAATCAGGCAAATGGACTCAGACTGGCCAAGATGATGTAATGAGCAATACAGTGTCCCTGAAGCTCTTGATTAGCTGAATAGGGTTCAGTATCACGATGTGTATGACTACATGTAGCTTCTGGCAAGCATAAATGAGCTACATTGTTACCCGACTGAGAATCTTAAATTGGTTGTTAGTGTAACACGTCAACCAATCAGAGTTCACTTGTTAACCAATCTGAGCCTTTTCTCATGTATTATAAATTTATTGCTCCAATTGGGAATTGGCATTCTCACAATTCTGTTCAGATCACGATAAGACAAAAAGCTTTGAAAGCATAGCTCTCTTTTCCTGAAACACTGAAGAAATATCCTTGCCCTGGCAAATACACACAGCTTAATTGGTATTCAAAATATGACTCATCTCGTATTGATAAATTGCAGAGATATATATTTTAATAAGAATAATGAATAACCTATTCTTTCCTGAAAGTGCCCAGTGTTATGACCAAGGCTGGAGAAGGATAATTTCATTCCAGTTCCATTTACTTCATGGGTCAAAACATAAAACAAGAATGTTCTTTTAAGTTACCAATTAAATAGCTTATCTATATCAGCTTTTAAACAAGATTTATAACCAGCTTTCTTAGCAAGCATAATTATTGGCTTATTATCAAAACTAAACATATTTAATAAAGATGCAGTAATTAGTTAACATATCAAGTCAGTAATATAGAAGCATAAATCTGATTCCTATAAATATTCTCAAAACACAGACACACAAATACATGTGTGTTCCTGTATGTTCTTCAGGAAAGGGATAAATGCCACAGATCTCTTTGCAGAGTTTAGCCTTCTAAAAAATGACCTTTGACCAGTGAGTTATACTTGCAGTCAAAAGAATAAAGCATGAAATGTTTTAGAGTCTGCTGCTCCAATATTCTGGCAAATGCGGTAATGTCACAAATCCTGCACAATTGTCTCTGAAGTCTTATGGACCTAACTTGCTCAGGAACTACATCTTCAGACATTTCTTCAATTGCTCTTTCGAAACAATAAATATGATTCAGCCTGAAATCAACACGAAGATTTTCTTTTATGATGTGGGAGATATAATCCAGGCAGCTTGTGCTTAGCAAGCTTTCCTTCAATACAGCTTGTTCTCAGCAGGCTTTCCTCCAACAGAACCAGATAAACCAAGAATATCTCCAGGCCAGTGCTTTAGAGGAAGCCTTGTTTAAAAATAAATGATATCACACTAAACTTCCAAATGTGTATTTTAAAGAAGGTATCCCAAGTATTTTTACAAAATTTGAAATGAATCAATTTTCTACTATTCTTCAAAATGTAAGTTCTTCAAGCAACATTTAATACAAAATGCCTTTGTAACACATGAGAGTTTCCAGAACAGGTTCAGATTTTGGAAATCAAAATCTACAGTTCTCTCTGATGGAATTTAATTCAATGATCAGCCAGGAGATTTCTATTAAATTGACATAAGCCGACATGCATGAATCATCCAGTAATTTTTGATGCTATCTGAAATAATGAGACACTAATATTCCAACAGGTAAATCTACAATGAAACCATCAACATCATATGTACTTATACATCACAGAAAGTAAATACATCTTGTCTGGAGCGAGTTATTTCATTTGTTAAGGTGGACAATTAATGCCATCTTCTGCCTGGCACTGAATCAGTACACAGGCCAATTTAAATAAAGCAAGGTAGGATTCACTTCAAATAATCAAACATGAAGATAACACCTAATAATGATTGTTCTCTGTTTGTAAAATGCTGATGTAAGATTCTGAAATAGGTCTTAATCTGGCTTTAAAAGTCTTATTAATAGGCAGGAGAAATATGTTCCTTTAATAATTAAAAATTTTCAGTGGTTTACATCTTGACTGGACAGACTCAATAGGTTTAGCAGCATCTATGGAGAGAGAAACAATGTTAACATTTCAAGTCTATTATTATTCTTCTATTTTTATGTCAAATCTCCAGGATCAGCAGTATTTTATTTTTATTCTGAACCGAGCTGGAGTCATGCGATCAGGCTGCCCCAACAGCCTGATTAAAGAATTTCCATAAGATCCAACCAGAACTGAAAACAAAAGAGAAACAAAATTACTTCTAAATATGTTTAGATAGAAAAGAAAGACTTGTATTGTATAGCACCCTTCACCAACATTTGATGTCCCAAAGTATTTTACATTCAATGATGCATTTATAAAGTGTTGTGATATGGGAATAGATTTAACCTTGGAACATACAAATGGTGTAAAGATAGAAGCCAAGCCAGTCTGGAAAAAAACATATCAAAACAACAATTTTTTTAAAAAATGTTTTAATTAACCATTTAACAACACATCATGGATACAATGCCAATATTTTCAGAATCAGTTCTGTTGTTCATCAAATTGTATGAATTGAATTGCCACCAAAACAAAACTAATGATGACTGATTGAACAAGGAAAGTGTAACTTTTTATGGAGTTGCTAACAATGATATAGGATGGGAAAGTTGAAATTCATGAAGATTTCATGATACTGGCCTCTAGCGCGGACTCTAGAGGGTAGTGGGCGATATGATGGATGTACACGATGCAGACTGCATTGGAGAACTGAGTTAGAGACAAAAAAAGAAGAAGGGTTAAACCCGAAACGTCAATTTCTGCACCTCTTGATGCTGCCTTGCTTGCTGTATTTTTCCAGCCTCCTACTTGTATACCATGGAGAACTGAGTAGCAGACCACAACTTTTAAATTTCCACATTAATTATTGCACAACCAGTATGCTGAAGTTGCCGTCAACCCTCATTCCACTCCCACAACTACTGCAAAATCCAGCTCAAAGTGTTGCAGTGTCCCAAATATATCTTTTGCTATGATTTTCTACGTACAAGTTCTTGATTTTACCCTGTATTTTTGAGGCAGGTGCCTTGTGAAACATTTTCCTCGAAATTAATTAGCGAGTCAAAGTTCTCATACTCTTGTTCACTTACCAGTATCTGGCTTGAAGTGGTACACCTAAAAGTAGGAATAAATGCTTGTGAGAAGTTGGATTGCATGTATTCCTCAATGGGAAAATGTTTGGCACTAAAAGCATATGAATTTTCCACATTATGTAGCAATGACAGTTCACTCTTTCAGTAAAGCAAACATGCTAATGTTATTTTTTGTCCCATTGTTTAGAATTATTGACTTTTCTGCTAATCTCAACTTATTAAGCACATATCAAATATCAACATTTGATTAATTATCTTAACAATTTTATTGGGGATAATAAGATTGAATGCCCGGCAGGCAGCAGTGATTTGAATGACAGAAGCTTTTCACTTGCAATTTTTCCACCCTGTTTCCATTTGGCACTCTCCTTACTTAAAATACACATTAATGGTCAGTGTGCTCATGTTCATAGGAGGATATTCCACAGAATCCCTACAGTGTAGAAGCAGGCCATTCAGCCCATCAAGTCCACACCAACCCTTTGAACAACATCTCACCCTACCCTCTTCCTGTAATCCCTGTGGCTAATTGGCCTGACCTACACATCCCTGGACACAATGGGGAATTTAGAATGGCCAAATCACTAACTTGCACACCTTTGAACTGTGGGAGGAAGCCAGAGCACCGAGAGGAAACCTATGCAGACACATGGAGAACATGAAAACTCCACACACAGTTGCCTGAGGGTGGAATTGAACCTGGGTCCCTGGCGCTGTGAGGCAACAATGCCATCCACTGAGCCATAGTACCTGAAAACGATATGATGCTATCCTTGTCTATTAGGAAGTGAGAAATAAAGTAAACCTTTAAAAACTGAATCTTGCAAGCTTGGGACCTCACAAAGTATTTTACAGTGTACTTTGCAATGTTGATCATCTTGTACCATCAGAAATGTGGCAGCCACATTGCATTCAGCAAGGTCCCAAAAACATTAACAATCAGATGATTTGTTTCCTGAGTTGTAAGTTGAAGGATAAATATCAGTCAGGACCCTGGGGAGAGCTCCGCTGTTCTTCTACAGAATATCTTATATTTACCTGTGATAGAGCCTTGATTAACATATGATTTCTAAAGGACAACACTTCCACAAAAGCAGAGTACACACTTTTAGTTTTGCAACATAGTGGCAGTTTTCTGTTCAAGTACAAGTTTCTCGATCATTACTTACAGCCTACTGGCTCCAAGGTGAGAATGCTGCCACTGAGCCAAGGATGACATCTAACTGAGCATTTAAAACTGTACCATTCCTTTTTGTTTTCAATACCATTCCATTTATGGCTGGGGGGAGTATTGAATGCTTCTCTCTTACTGGATTTAGTTCAAGAGGATGAAGAACAATAAAGGGATAGAGCTCGTTTACAGATTATATCAGGGGAAGGACAAATTTTAGCAAATAACAAAACTGAGTGGCACACAATTTTGTTGGTTTTGATCTGAGTCTCTGTGTTAAATCTCCCATCCCTAGGCTAGCCAATGGAAGAGTTTGGCCCATATCCATTTCTTCAACTGCAAACTGCAATTAGGTGAGGGTTAGGCTCTGAAAGTAGCATTGGGGAATTAAGAATCCAGCAACATTACTGTAGAATTAGGCATTTCATTCTGGAAGTTCAGTTTTGCAGTCACACATTGGAGACTGTTTCATAGGAAGAGTCAGTCATTACTGTCCCAGATGTAACTTGCTCATATTGAGATTCAATAACAGTTCACAGTCGTTGAAGTTGTGGGGTAATCAGACTCCCATGTAGTTTTAAGATACAAAGGTTGCAAATAATTTATAAATTATTCAAACTTAGAAAAAGACTTCTGGTTCAGACGAATTGCATTCATACATATTAAAGAAAACAAGATGGCAGCGTTGGCAAGATAAGGAGTGTTTGGGGTCCTGGGCCCATCTGCTCCAGACCATTCACTTCATCTCTTCTTTCCTTATCCTTGCTGTTATTTCTCCTTTTCTTTTTCTTCACTTTCTTCCTGTCCACAGTGGTGGAGAAGATGACATCACAGAGGAGGGAAGCCAGAGCGGGACTCTTGGCGAGGTGGCGGTTGGGCCTGGCGACAGAGCAAGAGACTCGTGATTGTGGTAGGCCCAGAACAGAAACTCCAGGCATCAGCGAAGTGCCAGTTGAAGTGACAGCGATGTGTAGGCACAGAGCGGGGATTCCTGGATATCAGCAAGGCAGCAGTGACAGAGCAATTGGGGTATCCTGGTTGCAAGGTGGGTGTGGGTCCAACACAGGACCTGGTATCGGCAGGCCATCGGCAAGATGGGCTCAGTGATGATGAGATAGCACCTGAAGAGTGGTGGCTCAGATGTTGGGGGGTCCAGTGTTGTGACGAAGGATGGTGGAGCAGGAGTTGTTGGTCAGCCAGAGCAGGACTCATGGCTTTGGCAGTAGAACAAAAATGGAGTCTCTTTGAGCTATATCTATTTATCTTTAAACTATTAAAAATGATGTTGGATTATGGCAACAGTTGAAGCTTTTACACTCTATTTTACAGTGTTGTTCATTATCCTAACTGCAGACAAGGGATGACTGTTATTTTAAAAAATTCCGAATATCTTGAAAAGGCAATTGCTCTGCTTGTAGCTACAGCCACTTACCAGCAGGTGGCGATAGACCTGACTCCACATCTGCTAAATATAATCTCATCCTTTTTCACAGTGCTTAAAGAATCAGGAGAATTAACAGGTCAGACTTCCAAAACATGAAACCAGATGGATTCAACACACCACGCTTCTAAGGATTACCAAAAATACACAAACATGGTGCCCTCCCTCAGACCCATAGTCTCCCCACATGGTACACCACCATACAGACGAGCTAAAGATCTCCACCAAAGACTAAAACACCTAACTGAGGATTCACGCCACTCTGTTCACTCTACCCAAGAATTCCTGAACACCATCAAAGACACCAAGATAGAAGAGGACGAAATAATAGTTTCCTTTGATGTTACAGCCCTTTTCACACCAATTAACATTGATCTGGCCAAAGAAACACTGGCATCACTACTAGGAAAACCAGGATCACAAATACCAGAGAGCACCAACTTCATCAGCAAACACAACATCCTCAAACTAGTAGACCTGTTCCTCACCACCATTTCACATTCAATAACAAAACCTACAAAAAAGTCATCGGAACCCCGATGGAAGCGCCAATATCAGGGCTCATAGTGGAAGCAGTAATGCAAAGTCTTGAACAAGCTGCCCTCCCATCTATCCAGCCCATACTTTGGATCCACTACGTAGATGATACCATTGTCATTACAAAACGGACAGATTAGAGGAAACATATGACACCATCAACAAAATCTTGACAGGCATAAAATTCACAAACAACAGGAGAACAACAACATACCTCCATTCCGAGATGTGACAATTGAACGTACAGTTAATGGAGAGCTTCAAACCAATGTCTACAGAAAAACAACACACACGGACCAAATACTTAACTTCAGAAGCAATTATCCCAGCACCCACAAATGGAGCTGCATCAAGACATTATTTCAATGAGCTGCATCACACTGCAGCACCCAAGAACTACAAAAGCCAGAACAAAAATATCTATACAATGTTTTCAAGAAAAATGCATACCCAATAAGCGCAATTCACCGATTCCTCAGAAACAAACCCAAACAAGCAGACACAACGCAACCAAAAACCATACCCACATTATCTTACATCAAAGACATATCAGAAATGACTTCCAGACTACTCAGACCCCTTGGCATCATGGTAACCCACAAACCTACCAACGCACTCAAACAGTGACTAATGAACCTAAAGGATCCATTAGATATCACCAGCAAGCTATCCTGTCATTTACAAGATTTCATGCAAGAACTATAAAAAACACTATATTGAACAAAGTAGCAAGAAACTTGCCACCAGGATACATGAACACCAACTGGCCACCAGAAGACATGACCCACTATCACTAGTTTCTACACATACAGACAACGAAGGACACCACCTTGACTGGAACAACACACACATCCTAGGACAGGAGAAACAAAGACACTCATGAGAATTCTTAGAGGCATGGCATTCTAACCAGAGCTCCATCAATAAACACATTGATTTAGACCCTATCAATCTTCCCTTGAAAAGAAAAGAACCAGAAATGACCATCACCCACTTTAATAAGCCAAGACCTATAAATAGAGAGGCAGGACATACCACAGTGCTTCACTGGAGACTGTCACTGATGATGTTACCTAGTATGGTGACAAAATGTCTGAAGATAAACCTTCAAGCTCAGCGAGCTAACTCACATACTTATCATCAATCCGAGCTACACATCTTCTCAAAAATTGCTAAGAACTACTATTTATTACGAACAAATAGATTCTAACCCTCAAGTGAACAACTATGAGCTGTCAACTCATAACGCTGTTAGTTAAAACTCTAACTTCCTTCAAAGTTCCCCCTACATACACATGCAGAGAGATAAAAAAAATTGGGTTTTAAGAATTAGACTTGAAATATTAATTCTGCTTCCTTTCCACAAATGCTGCCAGATTTGCTGAGTTTCACTAACAATTTCTGTTATTGTTTCAGATCTTCAAAATTCACAGTTCTTTGTTTTACTAAAAAAAGTGTTGTGCATGGAAGGAAAATGAAACAGGAGAGTGATTCATTGACATAAGTCCTCAGGATTTGATAGATTATTTCTTTTGCTTCCCAAATCCTTCAGTTCTCTGATCATTTCTTTCAGTTTTTGTTTCACTTTATCATAGGAAGTGCAGAGCAATTGATTCATGAATTAAGGTCTTTGAATTATTTGTTAAAAGCAAGAATTTACAATAATTTATTGGAAAATGAAACTGGCTTTCTTCAGGCTTCACGTGTTTTACTGGAGACCGAGAGAGAGAGAGGGAGAGATACACACACACATATCATTTGCCCTTTTAGCAGTCCAAATGCTTCTGCCAGTATTATTTCCACCCACAAGCTGTTAATCTATCCTGGGAGTCAATCAGATAGTTGTTGTAAGGCTGATAGCTTTTGACCTTTATTGCAAACCAATCTGCAAACTGGTGCTGTCCAAATCTCACTTTGTATAAAGACCCCAAGAGATGGGTCTTCTACAAAAATCTTCCACTGCTTGAATAAAGCAGCAGTGTAAACACCACAAGCAACGCATTTCAGTAACGCTTATTTAAAGTGCAGCAATTCTTTCCTCAGTCTTATGTTGTAAAATGATCCTTTTCCCAATTCACTCCACAATCAAAAATAAAGTAAAATACAAGGATACATCTTTACATAAGAAAGAACAACAGATTGAATTGTGCAACTATATAAAATCCACCATTCTCAGTGATGAATTTACATTAAAGGTAGTATTAGAAAAGAAATATATGTTCCGTTTCGAGCTAAAATTAATATGCTTTCATATTCTTACCCTTTAATTATGTATCCCAATTAAATAATTTAGCAGTAAGTTGTTGTGACTTTAAGATTATAGAAGGTTATTTATCCCAAAACATCTATTTCAAATTAAAAACAATGTCACTCATACACATAGTGACCGTCGAGCAGCCACAGATACAAAGATTGGTTACAGATAAAGATAATGTGTTTTTATAGTTTACAGTGATTTTAGGTTTTGGTTAATGAAATCTGATCTCCCACACGGCAGATCAATGGTTTCTTCAATAGATTTCATGATTTGAGTTGAAGTGAGGCTCTTAAGAAGTGGAGAGTTTATAGCAGATTTTGAGGTTTCTTGCAATTCAGTACATGAAGTTGGAATTTACTGCGGGTGGAGGGAATTGGTTAACCCTGGAACAAATATCAACCATTAGCTAAAATACTTGAAAGAAGCCATGATGTGACATTCAGGGGATAATTGAGGAGATAGTGAGGTAAATACCATTAAGAGTTGCCAATCAAGCTGATTAGTCAACACCTCAGATGAATCCAATAGTACCCGAACTCAGTAGTCCGTGCTGCCAGGACTATGAGCAGCCTCACATGGAAGAGATAATGGATGCCAGAATAGGTAAACAGGGCTTTTTTAAATAGAAAGCAATCCAGCAGGTTTTGGCTGGCAGGTGGTGTGGAACAAATGGGGTTAACATTCCCCCCAATTTCCCATAAAATGAAATCCTCCCACTTCATTCAACTTGGACAGAAAATATGGACTGCCCATTCCCTATTATATTATGAAGTGGGGAGCATAATATGCTGATCAATTAGCCTGGTAACATGCTCAATTGACCACTATCTATTCATTTTAAAATACAGGCTGAGCGTTGATTTCAGCACCTGTCTAGCTACCATACTCTGGAAGATAGCTTGGGGTGGACAAGAGTATGTTGGGATGGGACCCACTCATTTTTTATGTGCTACAGCTCTTAATGAAAGTGTGCTGGAAATGGAGGTGGCTGGTGCTGTAAAACCCAGCCCTTGGCAACAATCTGGAAATGTCATGGTCCTATGTCAGCTCACCCTTAAACAAAGAGATGTATGAATTCCCTGCATGTATGTGAATATCCATATTTAATTTGGTGGTTACCCAAGACATGATAGAGTCATAGAGATGTACGGCATGGAAACAGACCCTTCGGTCCAACCTATCTATGCCGACCAGATATCCCAACCCAATCTAGTCCCACCTGCCAGCACCCAGCCCATATCCCTCCAAACCCTTCCTCCTCCGACGCTCCAGGGAAAACAGCCCCAGCCTGTTCAGCCTCTCCTTATAACTCAAATCCTCTGACTCTGGCAACATCCTTGTAAATGTTTTCTGAACCCTTTCAAGTTTCACAACATCTTTCTGATAGGAAGGAGACCAGAATTGCATGCAATATTCCAACAGTGGCCTAACCAATGTCCTGTACAGCCACAACATGACCTCCCAACTCCTGTACTCAATACTCTGACCAATAAAGGAAAGCATACCAAACGCCTTCTTCACTATCCTATCTACCTGCGACTCCACTTTCAAGGAGCTAGGAACCTGCACTCCAAGGTGTCTTTGTTCAGCAACTCTCCCTAGGACTTTACCACTAAGTGTATAGGTCCTGTGAAGATTTGCTTTCCCAAAATGCAGCACCTCACATTTATCTGAATTAAACACAGCCACTTCTCAGCCCATTGGCCCATCTGGTCAAGATCCTGTTGTAGTCTGAGGTAACTGTTTGACTGTTGCTCAAATTCCAAAGGTCGCATGAATCACAGCAGTCATTTTAATAACATGTTTGTGTCCAACCTGTTAAAAGTATTGACTGAAAGTATATGATATGCTGCACATGACAGGAGCATAGGTACAGGAGCTGTTGGAGTTGAGAGATTGGTTAATTTACATTGCATACATAGACATATTAATCTACTGTGACTTCTTTGGCAACATGGTGAAATGTAACTATTGCAAGAACAACGTGACTTTCTCCACAGTGTGACAATGGTAATGGTAAATCTAGTCAGCAAGTCTGGCACGCAGCATATAAAAAGTGTGCTGTTTTATTCCTATGACTCCTGGATGTTTCCTGAATGCATCAGGGATTCCCACCTCCTCTTGGGATGCCTTGGGTTTCAGAGTGCTTGCTGACTTTGTGTAGAGTGATCTGTCTGTGCTCACAAAGGTAACTGCTGTGCCATTCTAGTATGTCCTTCAAGTCTCCTTATAAGTGCTTAAAGACTGAATGTAGACTTCCATCTATTTTTAAAACATTAATGTACAATATCAAATTTTCCAAATGAAACCTAATCAAAGATCATTGTATCGATCTTCTACTTCTCCTGAGAGATCATATCCTGAATCTTCTCAATTGTTACTGAAATTGAAGGCTGGTTGCTTGGTAATTGACTAAAAAGTTGGGTCAGATGTCACTGGATTTTTACAGGATATAGGAAATGCTGAATCATTTTGTTTCTGCAGCATCAGTCTTTTAATGCCATTATTCAATTCATTTACTTATGGTTTGTATGTTATCATGTTAGTTTATTGTTTAGCCATTATTTAAGTCAAATACATGAGAAAGGACAAGAAAAGCTCCCATTCAGCTTAACATCTTTCTGTACACATTATCTTTGTGTGCATTAAGAAACATGTTTTCGAATCTCGCTATCATTTTCTGGACTGGTATTCGCTGACTAAGCATGCATACAATAAGTAATAATGTAATGCATGTTCAAGAGATGAAAACCTTTTTGGTGTGTATTTACAGTATTGAAACAGGCCGTGCTGTTTTATAAAAGCAGGTGAGCCCAAATATTGAACAGAACTTTAATTCACACTGTGGCCCTGTGATTACTCAATTAATTGAATGTCATTGATACCAATGCATCACGCACATGTTAATAGGGAATTGAGTGCCACAATGACAACTCACAGCTCTGTTGGGCATTCAGGTCTGACATTTTACATTTTTGGAGTGTATGTGGATTGAGTTGCAACTGAATTTTGATATAATAAATGAACGGTACTGAACAGTGAAGCTGCATACTGGCAGGGGTAGGAGGGATGGAAAAGCAGCTTAGGTAGAGAGATAAGAACTATCTGCATTGTTTGACAGTGAGATTTGTTTCATTGACTGGGAGTGGGAATTGTACAAGGTGATCCTGTTTCAGAGGCTGCTCTGGATGTGGACTGGTATTTTTTTGAAGCTGTGAAGAAACAATAAAGCAAAGCAACAGTCTAGCTACCACCCCTTACACCCCTCAACCCCCCCACGACACACTCTCCGCATTCTATGCATGCCAACCCATGCAATCTCATGTCCCTTCTTTTCCATTATTAAAGAAAATTTGCAACCTTATGTTAACTGTTGCCTCACAGCACCAGGTACTCGGGTTCAACTCCCACCTCAGGCAACTGTCTGTGTGGAGTTTGCACATTCTCCCTGTGTCTGCGTGGGTTTCCTCCGGGTGCTCCAGTTTCCACCCACAATCTAAAGATGAGCAGGTCAGTTGAACTGGCCATGCTAAATTGCCCATTGTGAAAGGTGCATTAATTAGAGGGAAATGGGTCTGGGTGGATTACTGTTTGGAGGGTCGGTGTGGACTTGTTGGGCCAAAGGGGCCTATTTCCACACTGTAGGGAATCTAATCTAATCTAAACTAAGCAATTAAGAAAAATAAACATACTATCAATCCATAGTTAAGTTAGACTATAAGACCATAAAAAATTGGATCAGCTTTGGCCATTCAGCCCCTTGAGCCTATGCTACCATTCAATAGGGTCATGGCTGATCAACATTCCTCACGTTCACTTTCCCCGTAACCTTCAGTTTTCCTACTGATCAAGAATCTACCCATCTCAACTTTAAATATACACAAGGACTCTGCCCCCACAGCTCTCTGTGGCAAGGAGTTCCAAAGACTCACAACCTTCTGAGATAAGAAATTCCTCTTCAGTTCAATCTTAAATTGGTCCTTTTACTCTGAGACTCTGCCCTCTGATCCTAGACTTTTCCATGAGAGGAAACATCCTCTCAGTATCAATTCTGTCAAGCCTCTAAAGAATCCTATATGTTTCAATGAGATCACTTCTCATTCTTCTAAACTGCAATGGGGAGGGTCCTAATCGCTTTTCCTCATAAGACAAACCCTCCATACAAAGGATCATCCTGGTGAAACTTCTCTGAACAGCCTCGAATGAAAGTATATATTTCCTAAAGGAAGGGTGCTAAAACCGCTCACAGTACTCCAGATGTGGTCTCACCAGCACCTTGTTCAGTTGCAATAAGACTTCCCTTCTTTTATACTCCAATTCTCTTGAAATAATGGTTAACATTCCATTAGCCTTCCACATTATCTATTGCACCTGTGTGCTAGCTTTCTGTGTTTAGTGCACAAGTAATCCCTTTGTGTTGCAGTTTTTCTCCAAATAATATTCTGTTCTTTTGTTCTTCCTTCCAAAATGAACAACTTCACATTTTCTAAAATTATACTCCATTTACCAACTTTTTGTTCACTTACTTAACCTATTAAGCTCTCCCTTTAAACTGTTTGTTTCCCTCTCACAACCTTTCTTTCCACCTATATTAGTGTCATCTGCAAATTTGGCCACAGAACATTCACTTTCTTCCTCCAAGTCATTAATACATCTTGTAAACAGTTGCGGTACCAGCACTGGTCCCTGTTGAATGCCACTGGTCATGGGTCACCAATCTGAAAAATAACCCTTTATTACCACTTGCACTTTTCTGTGCCTGAGCCAAATATCTGTCCATGCCAATATACTACCTCCAAAACATGGGCTCTTATGTTATGACTTAATTAAATCTGGAATTAAGAGAATGATGATGATCATAAAACTGTTGTCAGTTGTCAGGAAAAAAAAACATCTGGTTCACTAACATCCTTTAGGTAAGAAAACCGCCATCCTTACCTGATCTTGCCTGATGTGACTTCAGACCCGAGCAATGTAATTGATTCTTAACTGCCCTCTGGGCAATTAGGGATGGGCAATAAATGCTGGTCTAGCCAATGACACCCATATTCCATGAACAAATGTTTAAAAGTCTTTTGTGAGGTACCTTGTTGAATGTCTTCTGGAAGTCCAAATACAACACACCTACTGGTTCCCTACTAGTCACCCTGGTTGAGACTTCCATTCTGGGATCTGACTTGTTCAGTAGTACTATGAGCTGGGATCATAACAAAGAATTCTTTTTTCCCTTGTACAAAGTGTATCTTTTTAGTTTTCTTTATTTTTGATTGTGAACTGAGATGAGAAAAGGGCTGTTTTAAAAATCAATGATTATTTATGGGATTACTTCATTTTCAAGGCAAGATGCTGGTGAAATAACTCCATAGCAGCTGATATCCCGTCATCACGCAAACCTCTATTTACACATGAAGAGTCTTTGACTCTAGTATTTCTTCTTTAGAGCCAGCTCTCAGAGTGCCAGAATCGCTGACATTCCTCTTTTCATCTGTCAGCCAGGGCTCCCTGAATGGACCAGATTAACAGCCCCAATCAGGGAACTCATATTCTATGCGGTTCAGCTGGCTGACCTTGTTACAAACACTATACCCAGCATTTAATATAAGCGCATTTTTTACACTGCTGTTTGTTCAAGCACTGAGGCAAGTTTCCTTCTGGATATGTTGGAACAAGTGGCTATATATGAATGGCGATTCAGCAGGCAACAAGGAGCTAATTGTATGAGAAATAATGACTATTTATCTTCTGCCTTTTAACAATTGGTGATTGTCTCCCAGGTTGCTAAGCAGCTTGGGGATCTGAGCAAGATAGCTGGAAGTCTTCAGACATCTGAAAGAATGTGTGGTGACCTTTTCTCCATAGTAAAAAAAGCAAAGCCCTGATGATAGCCAGTTGATATTCCCTCACCAATTACTGTAAGCTGTTGCTTTCAGAGGCTTTATAATTTGTGAGCTCATCACTCTCTGGTCCTACAAACAAGTGAAAGCACCTGGAGAAGAGTAACTGAGGTTTAGCAAGTCCTTGCAAGGATTGTCTCAGCAAGCCATGGGGACAGAGATCATTGAACTATCTTCTGATCTCACTCATAACACAATTCTTTTTTTGTCTGTATGTGTGTATACAGAAGGGGAGTTTTATAATGGGGTTGGAATTCTAATTTGTAGAGTTATGTATTGATTGTTTATACATTGTTACTTGTAGCTGGAATCTATTTATTTGCAATGAAGAGTAGTTATTGTTAAGTACAGAAACTTGGTCTGTGCATTCTGGTAACTTGGGCCAAAAGACATCAATTGGTGAAATTTGTGTACTTTTGTAAAATCATTAGCTTTTGTGAAGGCTCCAGAAATAGCAAAACTTGATTCTTAATGCACATCACAGTGAGGTGCAACAACCTTAAAAATCAGTTTCAGTCATTATAATGTCGTCCAAAGATGTTCAGTTCTATTTTGGTTAAAAGGGAATCAAGCAATCAAACCATTGGTACTTATCTGACAACTTGATAAAGAGGATGATGTGGTTGTGCAGTGTGTAGATTGTTGAAAAGGAATAGTGTGGCTAAAGTATTTGTTACATCTTTATTCAGGACCACTTGGATTAAGTAATTATACATTTTTAACATGGTTATGATGGCAATTAGATAACCAGGATGTTTTCCCATTCTCAATCAGCAGAGGCATGGTAATTCATCAGGGAAGTGGTCTTGGAGATTTTTTGTCATCAATATCCTGGCTGATGTAACTGCTTCGGTACTGTTGTCACACATCTGCGTGGTCTGTACCTAGACAAGCACTTCACACCACTCATAAGAATGTATAAATAAGGGCATGAGGAGGATAGATGTGTTTGTAGGTTATCCTAATTCCACAAGAGAATAAAGCTGTAGTGAAATGGGTGGAAGTTGCTGTGTACTTGAAAGTTCCACTACTTACTTAATTAAGGACAGTTCCTTTTCTGTTAGTAGCTAGTTCCAACTCCGAAAACTTGCAATAAGGTAGTGTAATTCATGACATCAAGATGTCCCAAAAGAGCAATGTGGCCAGTGAAGTTGTATTGAATTGTAGTCACTGCTTAATGTAGGAAACACAGCAACACAGCAGGCTCCTACACACAGCAATGTGAGTTAACAACTGTGTGATTGTCTCCCAGATTGTCTGACCAAATAATCTGTTGTTGCAATGTCTGGGGATGAATGTTGACTTGAATACTGAAGATAACTCCAATGCTCTTCTTTGCAATAGTGCCATCACCCAAGAGCATCAGTTTAATGTCTCATCCAAAAGCATTTCCAACAATATTGCATTCCCTCAGCCCTTCTTGGTGTGACAGTCAAGGTTAATCACTAGCATTAACTGATTTTAATGGGCGTCTATTTCATGTACGGACCACTCCAAGAGAAAAGTGACTGCTGTCTGATTGAGTCATTGAAGGAAAACTAGAACTGCCTGGATTTGTCACGCAACCAACAAGCCATAGCCAACATCACAATTTGTAAATAAATAACTGGCAGTCTCTTTATGTTTTTCACAACTGATGAGATGTACTGAAGGGAGAGGGTATCAATATAAAACAACAATCAAGTGCTCTCTGATTGCAAGCAGGTCTTGTCACGAAACAGCATTTTTTTAATTAGAAATTTTACTGGCATTCCATTGGGTTGACATTGGGTTTGCACTTTGTGCAGGGATTTAACAATAATGGTTCTGACTAAGAAAAAAACTTCTTGTTATTGCAGGTGAAAATGTATCTAGACTGCATTGCATGTCTGGTGAGTGTATTGTGCATTACAATGGCTAGCAGCTGCTCTATGATTAAAGGTATACAAGATTGTTACTTATTCATACTCACATGCAATTCATTCACGGAAATCTGCTTTCCAGTTTCATGACCTGATATTACTGTGCTTCACTTGAACCTGTTATGAGTTGTGAAAAAAACTACTAAATTGCCCATAGGGTAGGTTGTTAGTAGGGGTAAGTATAGGGCATCAGAATGTGTCTTGGTGGGTTACTCTTTGGAGGGTCGGTGTGGACTTGTTGGGCCAAAGAGCCTATTTCCACAGTGTAACAATTCTAATTCAAGATCATTATATACTTTGAAATGGTAGTTTAGTCCCTAGCAAATAGGATGCTAGATATTTGTTCTTACTTCTGCTTTATCAGGTAATGAGCATGAATTGGAAGGCCAGCGTTTAATGTCCATCCCCAGGTTCTATTGAGGGTTGCTCAGCCATTTCAGAGAACTGTTGAGAGTTAATCACACTACTTCTGTGAGTCTGGAGTCACATATAGGCCAGACCAGGTAAGGATGCCAGTTTATTTCCCTTAAGGACATCAGTGAACCAGATTCTTTTGTATAATAATCAATAAAGTTATTGTGGTTACCATAATTGGAGCTAGATTTATATTCCTAATTTCTTAATTTAATTCAAGATCACACTTTCTGTGAACCGTTGTACCCTGACCGCTGAATTAATAGCTAAGTTACATTACCACTATGCCACTATCCCAATAAAACAAATTAAAACATGAAAAAAATTAAAATAAAAGGTAACACTGATAACTGAATGAAGCCACAGTACGCCAAATTGGAATCCTTCTGTGCTTTATATTTTTTACTCAGTTAGTTTAATAGAACAAGATATCATGTGTTATGAAAAATGCTTTGGTCAGTCTTACCTGGGTGTTGTGTTCAGTATTCTCACTGAGAATCAAAAATGCTTGAAAAGAGAATCCAAACTGCTGTAGAACTCATTTATGACAAAAACCTTAGAAGAAAACTTGGTCTTTCAGACTGAAGTAAACAGTGGAATGTGAATGTCAGAGAGAGGTAGTAATGGTTTAGAAACAGTGGAACAACTTTACCAGTTAAACTGAGATGGTTAGATAACAGGACTCAGGGTTGAAATCTGCGAAAGATAAATTTGGGATTGTCAGTAAGTCCTACACACAAACAGTAGGAACCACATGGAATGAACATCCAAATAAAGGTAAAGCCCATGTCGTTTAAGAAATCAATGCTCTGAAGGAGGATTGAAGGTTACTTCTGCTTACTGAATAGTTTGAGTCACAGAAATTCATATTATGAAATGATGATCTATTTCCCACTGCAAGCACTGGTACAGCAAGGACTGCAGCCAATTTATGGGATGGACAGGGCAAACTACTTACTCAACACTCTATATTACTGCTTCAGTTCTTTGATGTATAGTGCTGGCCCACACACTTTGTCTTACACAGCCTTTTTCAATTAGGCCTGAAAACTCTTGGCTGTTTGTTAGTTTGATCATCATTTCTCTTGTAGAGAAAAATATTCCACTGAAGGCTTGAAAATCTTCAAGTTGGCAAGAGATACCTCCTCTTACAGCAGAACTACAATTTACAAAACTACAACCACAGTGGGTGCCATATAGAACACAGTTCTCTCTATTAATAGAGAGGCTGGGAAGGCAATTGAGAACAAAGAGTGGGATAGAGGGAGTGGATCAAGCTGAGAAAAGTAGAACTGAACTGAAATTAGGAAAGTTCTTCAAAACCAAAAAGCAGAACAAATAGAGCTTGGATTCTCTAAGGGATACAACTTTAGATTTATTTGAAAAAATGGCAGTCCTAAGACCCAGACAGATTGTGTGTTCATTGTGGTGTTTTATTGCCTTTATGAATGGATCACATTCAAAAAGTGTTTGGGTTTGAATTGTAGCTGAGGTGAAAGGGCAATTATTGTTATGGTTGGGTCTCTGCTTTTGTCTGGCTCTGTAATGCTCCTGTTCCCAAATATTGGCCTCTACTCCCTTTGGTGCACTTTTATAAATGCTATTTTAAACCAGTACAAAGAAATTCTCACCACCAAGCAAGCTATTTTTCCACTTAGTTTCAGTACTAGTAACAGCATGCCATTGTTGGTACTCAGGGTGGGGGGTGGCGGGGCAGAGTGATGTTGGGGCAGAGCAGTAGAATGTGCTACTTCATTTCTGAATTTCCTTTCTGATAGTAAGTAGAATGGGAGAATTGAATGCAGATCATGGCTAAATTCAAAAGAAAAGGAATATTTGGAAAATGAATGCTGTAGAAATATCATTAGGAGCTTCCAGACACTTGAAAGATACAAAGACTGAACACAAGACAAACTGTTAGCATTTCTTGCCTATACACTTATACAGAAACCTGGTAGAACAAGGTTTCACTAGTGTCTTCTTCCATCAAGTGTCAATTCCATATGATCTGACACCTTCATGACATAGATGTAGTTCAATCATTACACTTCAACTGCTTCAATGAGGCTTCAGCAAGGCAGTACTTCAGCAAGGCATTTGATAAGGTTCCCCATGGTAGGCTCATTCAAAAGGTCAGGAGG
Source organism: Chiloscyllium plagiosum (assembly GCF_004010195.1). Lineage (NCBI taxonomy): Eukaryota > Metazoa > Chordata > Chondrichthyes > Orectolobiformes > Hemiscylliidae > Chiloscyllium > Chiloscyllium plagiosum. Next base: position 29,858,181 of record NC_057740.1, read on the forward strand.
AATGGGATACAGGGGAACTTAGCTGTCTGGATACAGAATTGGCTGGCCAACAGAAGACAGCGAGTGGTAGTAGAAGGAAAATATTCTGCCTGGAAGTCAGTGGTGAGTGGTGTTCCACAGGGCTCTGTCCTTGGGTCTCTACTGTTTGTAATTTTTATTAATGATTTGGATGAGGGGATTGAAGGATGGGTCAGCAAGTTTGCAGACGACATAAAGGTTGGAGGGTCGTTGACAGTATAGAGGGCTGTTGTAGGATGCAGCGGGACATTGACAGGATGCAGAGATGGGCTGAGAGATGGCAGATGGAGTTCAACCTGGATAAATATGCGGTGATGCATTTTGGAAGGTCGAATTAGAAAGATGAGTACAGGATTAAGGATAGGATTCTTGGCAGTCTGGAGAGCTTATCTTATGAAGAGAGGTTGACTGAGCTCGGACTTTTTTCATTTGAGAAATGGAGGAGGCGAGGGGACCTAATTGAGGTATACAAGATAATGAGAGGCATAGATAGAGTTGATAGCCAGAGACTATTTCCCAGGGCAGAAATGGCTAACATGAGGGGTCATAGTTTTATGCTGGTTGGAGGAAAGTATAGAGGGGATGTCAGAGGCGGATTCTTTACACAGAGAGTTGTGAGAGCATGGAATGTGTTGCCAGCAGCAGTTGTGGAAGCAAGGTCATTGGGGACATTTAAGAGACTCCTGAACATGCATATGGTCACAGAAATTTGAGGGTTCATACATGGGGACCAATGGTTGGCACAACATGATGGGCTGAAGGGCCTGTTCTGTGCTGTACTGTTCTATGTTCTATGTTCTAGATATTATTGTTCTCTCTAAACCTTGGAGTAATTAATGTCCCATCGAGCAATTGGACATTTCCAACTATGGGCAATCAGATTTCCCACCCTGTCACCTTTCCATCAGCATAGCAGAATTCCTCAGTCATCCTTTCCAACACCATAAGGGGAACAAAATTGTCCGTTTTGATTGGCAAAGCTCAGATTCTTCATTCTTCAATGGTGAATGAAAGGACATTTCACGGAGAAAGTAAAAGTCTGTAAGTCATCAAATAGAATAGAAAAAAGTTAATGTGGAGCACTATTTCCAGTTAAACTATTCTGCACAGGCTGATAAATAGTAATTCAGCCAGGATATGTTTCTTTATGATTGCGATTGAAAACGATCATCTGTTAGAATATTGGAAGTAAAAACTCATGTTATTCAGGAGACTGAGGTTATGGCACAGTGATGGGAGAGTTGGTGACAGACAAAGAAGGGCTGGCTTCCATGGAAGGATGAACTGGATGAGTTGCATTACTTCCCCCACATCTCCTTTTCTTTGTAAGTTAGATACATTGGTGTCTCTTATCATATTATTCATGTCATTGATTACTGTGACTAAAGAAGTGATCGCCATTGGTAAGAGTCAATGGGCATTGCTTCTATAGGTGTATAGAATCTTATCTTATGGTTATCAATCAAAACTTTGTTCTGGCTCTGGAGATGACTTCCAATCCGCTGCAATCTTTGATTGTCTATAAAGTCAGAAGTCACATGACACCAGATTATAGTCTAACAAGGTTTTTGGAACCACAAGCATTTGGAGCATCTTCATCAGATGAAGTCTGACACATTCCAACATGAGCCACAATTGGTAAGAGGAAGCTTCATTCATTTATTCAGCGAGAGCTGTAGCTCTCCTTCGCTACCCTAGCTGTTAACAGCTGACGGTGCTGGGTTTTAATCTTGGAACCTACCTGGTCTGTAAAATCGATTAGCACAGCTACCATGTGTTCACTATGTGAGTGGGAGAGCTGAATTGATGCATTTTCATTCAACTATTGCCATTTCATCTGAAGAAGTAGCCTGTACTACTGGGTCCTCATCTCTCATTTGTGTGATCCAGGCAAAATTCAGATTGCCAGCTGTGTGCGCAAATGGAATCCAAAATCTGAAGGTAACAGTTAATAGACCTTTGATCTGAGTTTGAAAATTCAGTAAAGTCAGCATTTTCAGTCTGGGTGATTAATTGCCTTTTGAGGACTAAAACAAACTGACACAATTATTAGATATATGAAGCAATTATAGGAGAAATATACAGAACTGGGACAAATATATTGTGTGTCTGTGCTTGTGTTGGTAAAAGCCTAGACAGATGCAATTGCCAAAAAAATGGTCCAGACTGAAAAGAGAGATTAGATGGATGTGTTTCATCTGCAATCCCAGTTACAACAGGTAAAATTCTGTCAAACCTGTTCTGTGGCCTACCCTTAGCATCAACATGAGGTTTGACTAATGTGCCAAGTCTTTGAAGATAATAATCTGATTTATATATTGCTATGCAATGGGATTTACTCTTTGAATTGCAGATGAGAGAAAGAAAATAATTTCAAGTCTCAAAAGCCAGATCACAAGCCTATTTATGGGACATGACAAAGGTTATCTGGCTTCCAATGCTGCTTTTAGGCACCTGTCCAGACACCCAGTCTACTCCTGTCTTACAAACTGTACGAAAACATTTGTAACTTGTTACATGCCAGATATTTATATTGGAAGTCTACTTTACAAGGGAAATTTATTACTTGAAATGCTTGACATTCTTAATTTAGATATCAATAGCCAATATTGAACATGTCACTTCTGAAATCCAATGTCAGCAAATGTTTAAAGATCCTACCCACTGTGATTATATCTGCTGTGTAGAAGGTAGTTCCAGAGTTTCATCTTAAAGTGATCTGAGTGATAACATTGTTTGTGTGTACCATAGTGATTAAAGATGTTCATTATTGGCTAGAGAGTACTGTCACAATCGAGATAAAAAATACCTGCTGATTTTCAAATTCCATCATTTGATTTTAATAACTGTGACTGTCATGAATTGAAATGGTTTGAGAAATGAAAACACTGACTTAAAATGGTCACAGCAATCAGCTGACCACACAGATTATCCGAGCTTCATGAAACCAAATTGGTGGAAACAACCATCTGAACTGAAATTAACATTCTTCTTAACGGATGTTGAAAACTAGTCTAACCCATGAAAAAAATCTTATTCTCAACTTTTGATTTACACCTGTATGATAAGTCTCACATATTGAAGATGAAAAGCCTCACCTACAGTTATCAAGTTTGGAAACAAATCGGCTGTACCTTAGGTTTTGGCAGAGCAGAGGAGGTGAATTTGTAGCTGGAATCTAGCTAGATAAAATGTTCTATGTCAGCTTCACAAGTAGAAGGGTCCAGTAACAGAAATAATTATAAAGAAAGATCAGGGTACCAAAATTCGAAGGATAGCTGCAATATTTGCCACTGCTGATGATACAAGACATCAATTAAACCACTCTGGTCATAGGTTTAAAACTGTATGCCTCAAGGACACTTTAAGATGGTATGTTGTATATTCCTTTCATCTTCCTTATGAACTGGAGGCTAGTACTTTTTAACTTTGTACCTGCATGTATACATGTTGAAATTGTGCCTTTATTATTTTTCTTGAGGTTAACAAATAATAAAATTGCTTTTTCTTTCTCTGAAGAAAACCTTGCAAAGCTCTTTTTTTGATGAACTAGTTAAGTATATTTTAATTGGAGAGAGTTATAGCATCATGCCAAAAAAAATATAAATTTATTTTTGTAGCCAACTGAGTACATTGAAAAGAAGGGAACTGATTCATCCTTTCTCAACAGTACAGTGGCTCAGTGATTAGCACTATTGCCTCACAGTGCCAGGGACCTGGATTTGATTCCTTCCTCAGGTGACAGTCTGTGTGAAGTTTGCATGTTCTCCCTGTGTCTGTATGGGTTTCCTCTGGGTGCTCTGATTTCCTCCCACAATCCAAAGATGTGCAGGTCAGATGAATTGGCCATGCTAAATTCCCCATAGTGTTATGTGCATTAGTCAGGGGTAAATATAGGTTGGACTTGTTGGGCCAAATAGCCTGTTTCCATATTATAGGGAATCTAATCTAATTTAAATTGGACGCAACAGTATGTCAGTTGCTTGATGGGAAATTCCAACACTTGGGATTTATGCAAAAATCACTCAGTTTGTAATCAGTGCACAATATCTTGCACATTTGCCTGAGTGATATTATGAGACCACTAAGGAAACTGAGTTGGATAGCTCCTGAAATTAGGGATTGCAATGCCTGTTCCCATTGCTTGAAATCCAAGTGGTATGCAAATCGTTTGGGTGGTTCCTCATTAGAATAATTTCTGTGCATGGCAGAACTGTGCTGTTCTTATCAGCAGGTTCTAGGTTGGTAACTCCCCACGTTAACTCCGCATAAAGTGAGGTTGCACTGCTTACAAGAGAAATGCACTTTGCCACAGCAGATGCAGGAAGTCATGCCAAAAAATGAACCTGTCCTTGAAAAAATATAGGAAAGCACAAATTGGATGAGTGCAGGCTTTAAGATTTTTAGACAGTGTCTGAACTAAGATTGCTGTCCCAACAAATGTAAAGAGCTCAAATGCATCATATGTATCATAAAACCAAAAATGGTGCAATTTTTGGAACTTTTTTTATGATATAGGTGCTACGTTAAAAACAGATCATTATGTGTCACCTGGTGTTTTGGTATTTAAGCTAAAGCTTCTCAACACAGTGAAGGAGTCTCTTATAATTCTCATCGTGCTAAATCTTAGTGACTTTTTAGTTAGTTCCTAATGATCATTAATTCCTCAGGTAGATAATTTATAATTGTAGCTTTATAAAATAAAATCTTTTGCAAGTCTTATTTATTTGAAAACATGGTTTTCAACAATGTTTCTTTTAGAATGAATGAATGTATTGGCATGTTTACGTAGAAATGCTCTGATTTATTTAATATGATTGTTTTAGCATGTTATTAAGTTCTTAATATTACTAAAAACATTTTTTGCATTGTTCATTTGTAGCAATTTGGCACTGTGTTAAGGCCAGCATCAATTATCCATTCCTAATTACCTGTGCAAATGGTGATGAGCTACTTTCTTGAACCATCGCTGCATGGGATATCATCTCAGAGAATTGTAGGTTGCAACTTGTTCTGAAGGATGGATGACCAGTCTATTGAAGTTTTGATTTCATCATTCAGCAAACTGTGGCTCTCAGTGTGGAGATAATGAAAGACCTGGGAGGCTGAACATTTGAACCTTAGCTGAAAGTTACAGGGTAGCCATATTGGGAATGCAGTATCTGCTTAGTCTCCTGGGTTTAGTCTGCTTCTCACTGCCTGCTCCTCAGGATCTGTCAAGCAATATGTTACTCGGTGATACTATAGCCACTGATAACCCCAAGGGAAAGGGAGCAAGAGGTTGCTTAGAGGCTGGAGATAACAACTGCTTCTCTACATTCACTGCTGGCCTCCTCCTTAAAAACTGTTGCCTGGCTCCACAGTAATTCCACTTGTGGGAAACTGATGACTTCAGTTGAGCTGAGGTTACGTAATGCACCTTTGTTCTTTCATCCTTCAGTATATTATCTACGTGTTCTGCAGTGGTGTAGAGGATATAGTCTCTTAATATGTTGATAATGCAGTTAGTTACAAAATTATTGGGTGGCAAGTGTTATGGTACTGGATCTAGTATGTACTCCAATCGACTCAGAATGAATGAAGACTTCTAATTCTGTTTGTCATTTTGAAAGGAGGTCTTTTCATTTCATCTCTTTGATCTCATTTTGCTTTTTTTCTAAACTGAAAATAGCAGTGTTTTCACTAAGAATACTGTTATTCTACCGAGAACTGTGAACAGATTTTCAAAAGGAATAAAAGGTACAACATATTAACACAAATGAAAGAGTTAAGGCAGTGTATTACCAAAGTTCTATATTTTGTTGTGCATTTTTACCATAGCAACTATTTTAAGTTCCAATTCAATAAAACATATTTCACTTACAATGCTTCAATATTTTACAGATGGTGTGGTGGTTCAGTGGTTAGCACTGCTGTCTCACAGCACCAGGGACCCAGGTTCAATTTCAGCCCTGGGCGACTGTCTGTGTGGAGTTTGCACATTATCCCCGTGTCTCTGTGGGTTTCCTCCCACAATCCAAAGATGTGCAGACCAGGTGAATTGGCCATGCTAAATTGCCCATTGTGATAGGTACATTAGTCTGAGGGAAATGGGTCTGGATGGGTTACTGTTAGAAGGCTCAGTGTGGACTTGTTGGGCCGAAGGGCCTGTTTCCACACTGGAGGGAATCTAGTCTTTTACAAAAAGAGTGTTAAATAATGTCAACCATATATTCAAGCAACTTTCCCAGCAGCAAATCATAAATGCTCAATTCATGTACAGATTCATATATTATTATTGATCAGGTCAGCAGAAAATGTCCTCCTCTATTGTTCACTTTAATTCATTGCCATATCTCAATGAATCCTTTGGTTACTGATGAACTATTACAAGAAACTTGGTTCTGACAGAGATAGAGATGTAATGGTAATATCATTGGACTAATAATTCAGAAGCCAGGTTCATACTTGGACACAAGAATTTAGATCCCAGGGTGATAGTTTGTCGAATTTAACTGCGATTAATAAATTCTGGAATTACAAATCTAGTTTTGCTGATGGGGACCATGGAACCACAACTGAATGTTGAAACCTAGTTCACCAATGTCCTTAATGGATGTGTAGAAAAAGGTCATTGCCCTGAAATGGTTAATGCCCTGACTTTAAGCTCCATCCAATCTGATGATGTCATTCAGTCTTGATAGTCAAAGAAAAGTCTAGTTTGAAGCCCTGCTGAGATCAGATATGTCTCCCTGATTCCTGATAGTCTCAGTAAATACGAACATCCGGTATGCATCCAGAACTTTGTGACTCTAGTTCTCATCCCTGAGAATGCATTAGGGATTGAGGCAGCTTCCAGGTGAAGTTACCCCTCTCTATCCGGAATTTGACTTTGGCCTTGGAAACCAAAATTTCCCTCGGCATTCTGCATTCCATACTTCCAGCCGTCTTGAAGGAACTCTCTTTGTGCCTTTTAAAATGGACTGCTGTTGTACATTCTCTACTTCTTCACCTTTATCCACTGACCAGGTATACCTTGGCATTATATTCTACCTTATGGTAGCAGATATCCCTCTCTGTAAGGGAATCCTCTTTTTTTCCATGAGGAAATAAGGATGGAGAGTGTTGCAAGCTGCAGTCCCATGCAACAAATGTTGAAGTGGGTTCACTGGGTGCAAGGCCATCTGCATTTTTGGAAAACATTTTTCATATTTATTTTGAATGTTTTTGATTGCCTACCCTGTTAAGCTATTTTAAATTTTTGGGCACTATCCCATCACACTCCTGAGTTTTGCTTTCTAAATGATAAACATGCTTTGGGGAGTCAGGTGATGAATTACTCACTGAAGGATTCCTAGTCTCTCACCTGCTCTTGTAGCTATCACATTTATATGACTAGTCCTGTTCATTTTCTGGGCAATGGTTACCATCAGAATGTTGATAGTGGGGGAATTCTGTAATGGTAATGCCACTGAACATCAAGGGGCAATAGTTAAATTTTCTCTTGTTGGAGATGGAAGTGTGTGGCATGAATGTCAATTGCCACATGAACTGCTCCTGTACCTCAGGAGTCATGAATGGTACTGAACAATTTGCATCATTAACAAACATCTCCATTTCTGACCTTATTTTGGAGGGCAAGTCAATTATGAAGCAGCTGAAGATGGTTGGGCATAGCACATGCCTATGAGGGATGTATTTGGAATTGTCATTTCCAGTGTCTAGGTCAATGCCATGTGATCCATCCAGTTTCATTTCTTTAATAGACTTTGTAGAAGTTGATACAACAGAGTGATTTGCTAGATCATTTCAAAGGGACTTAAGAATCAACCATTTTGCTGTGTGTCAAGAGTCACATGTAGGCCAGACTAGATATGGGCAGTAGATTCCTTCCCCATAGAACATTAGTGAACCAGATGGGTGTTTATGACAATTGACCATGGTTTTATGGTCATTATTAGACTTTTAATTTCAGACTTTTAAAAAAGATAACTTCAAATTCAACCATCTGTCATGGATTCAAACCTTGGTCACCAGAATAAGCCTCTGGATTACTAGGCTAATGACAAAACCAGTAGGCCATCCCATCCCCTTAAAATGAGCTCTGAAATGGCCTAGCTAGTGATAGATCTTAGACTTTATTGCCACTTCTATATTTTTACTTTAAATTCCAAAATTTGCCTTTCTTAAAAAAAAGACCTGCTAAATACAAAAGAGAACTGCCGATGTAACTTCAGGGACTATCTGGAAACTTCCTGACTGAAGCCAATTGCTCCTTTAAAGAATAAGGTAACTTCAACCAAGAAGAAAATTAACAAGGAGAGATAATGGTTGAGGGTGACCATCCACTCTCTCAACTGAAAACCATCTCTTGAAGACATGTCTGTTTTATTATCCAGGGGATATAAAAAGAAAGGTTTAAAAACTGACTGCAACACCAGTCACTATGCAATTTGATTGAATGCTCTCGTGTGTGGACTGGAGCACTTCTTTGTGAACAACCATTTAACCATACCTCCACTGCAGGTCAAACAAAAGGGAAAGTGTTTCTATCATTCTGTGTGCTATCAGTCAGTTCAAAAGGAATCAGGAATTTAAATCATCCTACAAAACGAAGAATCTCGAAATTGACTGCTCAAGCCCAACATCAACAGTACTGGTACCATACAATAATGGCCCCAACATCTTCATATCTGCTCTTCACAAACACCTCAGAAACAAATCTATATCTTTCCTTTTTGCTTTGTATCTTTTTGGACTTGCATCTTATTTCTGTTCTCTGTATATGTGTTGCAATGCTCATTCTTCACACATTTGATCAAGCTTGGTTCAGTTGACTCCTTTGAAAACATAAATTCATTTGTGTCTGGCTGAAAGATATGCAGCAGCAAAGGGATACTTGTAAAATTATCCTTGCTGCAACTAATAAAGGGAGCAGATGAATAATCAAGGGAAGTCAGTTCATCCCTCTTCACCTGGAAGCTTAACAGTTAAAATCCAGGGGATTTTTCTCTATAAAATACTTCCTTTTCCTCCCATGATTTTCACTTTCTAGTTCATCTGCTGCTGACCTGCATATACAATATTAACAATTTATATATGAGTGTTGCAAACATTTCATTCCAGCATCCTTCCATCTGTGAAAGGTTATGGACACACAGCAAAGAAATTAAATAACTGGCTTGTAAAATCTTCAGACACGTGAAATCTTCACTCATTTTGTTTCTAATTAACAATATCTCAAGAGGCTGTATGAGAATAAAATGAAACAAATTACCCCAGGTGACATTTATCGAGGAACTTTAACCTGGGTGTAGGTTCACAATTAAATCTGACAAAAATGGGAGGTTGCCAGGCAACTGGCTTTAATTCACCAACTCTTAAGCAGAACTCCATTCCAGAAGCCTGCAAGAAGAGCAGGCGACCTAGCACTAAGTGATAGTTACTCATTTGATGAAGTCTTTCAATGAACCTTCAAGTTTGGCATTTCATCCACAAACCTCCTAGGCTTTCAAAAAATTTGCTGTTGCAAAGAAGAGCAACATGGCAATTGAAGGATGTCATTTAACCTCATCCTAGAATAGGCACTCAGTACCCTCCACTGCTTTCTAATGACTCACAAAAAAATGGTTTTACTTTCTAGACTTTGGCTCACAGGCTCATCGGTGTTTACATCATAGAAGGAGGCCATTCAGCCCATTGTGGCCATGCTGGCCAACAAAGATCTGATTACGCCAGTCCAATTTTAAAGCTGTTAGATCATTGCCTTGGATGCTATGGTAATGGAAGTGAATATCTAAATTCTGTTTTTCTGTTTTAGGAGTTTCTGACTCAACCACTATTTCAGGCAGTGAGTTCCAGACTGCCACAACCCTCTGGGTGAAAAACATTCCCCTCTCCTCCTCCTTAACCTTCTAATTTTTCCCTTAAATCTATGCCCCCTGGTTATTGACCTCTCTACTAATTGAAAAATGTGCCTTCCCATCCACCTTATTCACACCCCTCATAGGTTTGTACACCTCGCTCAGGTCTCCTCTCAACCTTCACTGTTCCAAGGACCAAAATTTCAGTCTATTTGATCACTCCTCATTGCTCAGGCCCTCCAGTCTAAGCAACACCTTTCGTAAGTCTGCTCTGCACCCTGTCCAGCGTAATCACATCCTTCCTATAATGTGTGGGTAGAACTGCAAGCAATACTCCACCTGATGCCTGACCAGAGCTTTATACAGTTCCAGAATAACCTTCCTGCTCTTGTATTCTATGCCTTGGCTAATAAAGTCAAATATCCCATTAGCCTTTTTTAAACACCTTACCGATCTTCCTTGCAACCTTCAGGGATCTGTGCATATGCACACCAAGGTCCCTTTGATATTCAGTATTTCCCATGGTCCCTTCATTCAGAGTAAATCTTAGGCTCAGTTCATTAGCCCTCCATCATTTTATTCCAAGTTGAATTCCATTTTCCACTGTTTTGCCCAGCTGACCAGTCCATTGATAACCTTAAAAATCCTGAGGGGCAGCAGCATCCATTTTTGCGGCAGCAGCGGGAGCAGTGAGAGCGAGGACCAGGAGGCTGCCAGGAAAGTAAATTAATTGTTTAGAAGCTGATGTCATTAGATTAGATTACATTACAGTGTGGAAACAGGCCCTTCGGCCCAACAAGTCCACACCGCCCGGCCGAAGCGAACCCACCCATACCCCTACATTTACCCCTTACCTCACACTACGGGCAATTTAGTACGGCCAATTCACCTGACCCTGCACATCTTTGGACTGTGGGAGGAAACCGGAGCACCCGGAGGAAACCCACGCAGACACGGGGAGAACATGCAAACTCCACACAGTCAGTCGCCTGAGGCGGGAAGTGAACCCGGGTCTCTGGCGCTCCAGTCTAAGCAACACCTTGCTAACCACTGTGCCACCGTGCCGTCATGTATAGATGGAGCGCACGCTGAGCAGAAGCGGACATGGAATGGTTGAGTAAAGTGAGGTAATATATTTGGATGGTTGCTTTACCCGAAACACTACTTAGGTCGTGTCTCACACCCATCCTCTTCCTCCTCCAACCAAAAAAAAGGCTCTGAGCGCAGATTTAGTAAGATTACTAGTTTTCTTATATATAGTCCGTTTGGGAATTCAGAAAAGTGGGAATGAATGATAGGGCAATTGAATGCTCCTCCTGTAGAATGTGAGAGGTAAGTGACTTCATCTGTGGTAAGTGCACCTAACTCCAGTTCCTCGGAAACCACGTTAGGGAACTGGAGCTGGAGCTGAACGAACCTCAGATCATTCGGGAGGCTGAAGGGGTAATTGAGAGATAATAGACAATAGACAATAGACAATAAGTGCAGGAGTAGGCCATTCTGCCCTTCGAGCCATTCTGCCCTTCGAGAGGAGTTACAGGTAGTTGTCACACCTCAGGTACAGGAAAAAGGTAGATGGGTTACAGACAGGTAGACAGTGCAGGGATCCCTTGTGGCCATTCCCCTCAATAGCAAGTATAGCATTTTGGATACTGTTAGGGGGGATGACTTACCAGGGGTAAGCCATGGGGTACAGGTCTCTGGCACAGAGTCTGTTCCTGTTGCTCAGAAGGGAAGGAGATAGAGGAGGAGAATATTAGTCATTGGGGACTCCATAGTTAGGGGGACAGATAGGAAATTCTGTGGGAACGAGGGAGACTCACAGTTGTCATGTTACCTCCCAGGTGCCAGGGTTTGTGAAGTCATGGATTGTATTTTCGGGATCCTTAAGGGAGAGGGGGAACAGCCCCAAGTTGTGGTCCATGTAGGCACCAATGACACAGGTAGGAAAAGGGATGGAAATGTAAGGCTAAAATTCAGGGAGCTAGGGTGGAAGCTTAGAGCTAGAACAAACAGCGATGTTATCTCTGGTTTGTTACCCATGCCACGTGCTAGCAAGACGAGAAATAGGGAGAGAGAGTAGTTGAACAAGTGGCGACAGGGATGGTACAAGAAGGAGGAATTCAGATACCTGGATAATTGGGGCTCATTCTGGGATAAGTGGAACCTCTAAAAACAGGATGGTCTTCACCTGAACCAGATGGGTACCAATATCCTCGGGGAGAGCTAATGCTCTTCGGGGGAGTTTAAACTAATTCAGCAGGGGGATGGGAACATGAATTTTAGCTCCAGTGTACAGGAGGTTGAGAGTATTGAGGTCATGAATAAGGTTTCAAGGTCGTAGGAGTATACCAGGAGGCAGGAAGATGGTTTGAAGTCTGTCGACTTCAGTGCCAGGAGCATCCGGAATAAGGTGGGTGAACTTGCAGCATGGGTTGGAACCTGGGACTTTGATGTTGTGGCTATTTCAGAGACATGGATTGAGCAGGGACAGGAATGGTTGTTGCATGTTCTGGGGTTTAGATGTTTCAGTAAGATCAGGGAAAATGATAAAAGAGGGGGAGGTGTGGCATTGTTAGTCAAGGACAGTATTACGGAGGTAGAAAGGACTTTTGATGAGGACTCATCTACTGAGGTAGCTTGGGCTGAGGTTAGAAACAGGAAAGGAGAGGTCACCCTTTTTGGAGTTTTCTACAGGCTTCTGAAAAGTTCTAAAGATGTAGAGGAAAGGATTGCAAAGATGATTCTGGATCGGAGCAAAAGTAACAGGGTAGTTGTTATGGAGACTTTTAACTTTCCAAATGTTGACTATAGTTCAAGTACTTTTGGTGGGTCAGTTTTTGTCCAATGTGTGCAGGAGAGTGTCCTGACACAGTATGTAGATCGGTTAACAAGGGGCAAAGCCACATTGGATTTGGTACTGGGTAATGAACCAGGCCAGGTGTTAGATTTGGAGGTCAGTGAGCACTTTGGTGATACTGACCACAGTTTGATTACATTTACCTTAGGGATGGAAAAGGATAGGTATATATCACAGGACAAGAGTTACAGCTGGGGGAAAGGCAATTACGAGGTTATTAGGCAAGATTTAGGATGGGAAGGAAACTGCAGGGGATGGGCACAACTGAAATGTGCAGCTTGTTCAAGGAACAGCTACTATGTGTCCTTGTTAAGCATGTATATCAGGCAGGGAGGGAACCGTGGTTTACTAAAGAAGTTGAATCTCTCGTCAAGAGGAAGAAGGACGCTTATGTAAAGATGAGGCATGAAGGCTCAGCTAGGATGCTTGAGAGATACAAGTTAGCCAGGAAGGACTTAAAGAGAGAGCTAAGAAGAGCCAGGAAGGGATATGAGAAGTCATTGGCAGGTAGGATCAAGGAAAACCCTAAAGATTTCTAATGGTATGTCAGGAATAAAAGAATGACTAGAGTAACATTAGGGCCAGTCATGGACAGGAGTGGGAAATGTGCGTGGAGTCCAAGGACATAGGAGATGTGCTAAATGAATATTTTCCATCAGCATTCACACGGGAAAAAGAAAATGTTGTTAAGGAAAATACTGAGATAAAGGCTATTAGATTAGATCGGGTTGAGGTTCATAAGGAGGAAGTGTTTGCAATTCTGGAAAGTATGAAAATAGATGAGTTCCCTGGGCTGGATAGGATTTATCCTAGGATTCTCTGGGAAGGCAGGGAGGTGACTGCAGAGACTTTGGCTTTGATTTTTATGTCATCATTGTCTACAGGAATAGTGCTAGAAGTATGGAAGATAGCAAATGTTGTTCCCTTGTTCAAGAAGGGGAATAGAGACAACCCTGGTAATTATAGACCTGTGAGCCTTACTTCGATTGTGGGTAAAGTGTTGGAAACGGTTATAAGAGAGAGGATTTATAATAATCTAGAAAGGAATAAGTTGTTTAGGGATAGTCAACACAGTTTTGTGAAAGGTAGGTCTGGCCTCACAAGCCTTACTGAATTCTTTGAGAATGTGACCAAACAGGTGGATGAGGGTAAAGTGGTTGATGTGGTGTATATGGATTTCAATGAAGCATTTGATAAGGTTCCCCATGGAAGGCTATTTCAGATAATACAGAAGCGTGGGATTGAGGGTGATTTAGCAGTTTGGAATCAGAAATTGGCTAGTTGTAAGAAGATAGAAGATGATGGTTGATGGGAAATGTTCATCCTGGAGTTCAGTTACTTGTGGTGTACCATAAGGATCTGTTGGGTCCACTGCTGTTTGTCATTTTTATAAATGACCTGAATGAGAGCATAGAAGGCTGGGTTAGTAAATTTGCGGATGACACTAAGGTCGGTGGAGTTGTGGATAGTGCGAAAGGATGTTGTAGGTTACAGATAAGCTGCAGAGCTGGGCTGAGAGGTGGCAAATGGAGTTTAATGTGGAAAAGTGTGAGGTGATTCACTTTGGAAGGAGTAACAGGAATACAGAGTACTGGGCTAATGGTAAGATTCTTGGTAATGTGGATGAGCAGAGAGGTCTCGGTGTCCACGTGCATAAATCCCTGAAAGTTGCCACCCAGTTTGGTAGGTTATTAAGAAGGCGTACAGGGTGTGGGCTTTATTTGGTAGAGGGATTGAGTTTTGGAGTCATTATGTAATGTTGCAGCTGTACAAAACTCTGGTGTGGCCGTATTTGGAGCACTGCGTACAGTTTTGGTCACCGCATTATAGGAAGGATGTGGAAGCTTTGGAAAGGGTTCAGAGGACATTTACTAGGATGTTGCCTGGTATGGAGAGAAAGTCTTATGAGAAAAGGCTGAGAAACTCTAGGCCGTTTTCGTTAGAGAGAAGAAGGTTAAGAGGTGACTTAATATAAAGATACAAGATGATCAGAGGATTAGATAGGGTGGAAGAGTCTTTTTCCTCAGATGGTGATGGCTAGCACAAGGGGACATAATTTTAAATTGAGGGGTGATAGACATAAGACAGATGTCAAGGTAGGCTCTTTACTTAGAGAGTAGTAGGGGCGTGGAATATCCTGCCTGCAACAACATTAGAATCGCCAACTTTAAGGGTATTTAAATGATCATTGGAAAAACATATGGATGATCATGGAATAGAGTAGGTTAGATGGGCTTCAGATTGGTTTCACAAGTTGGTGCAACATCAAGGGCCGAAGGGTCTGTACTGTGCTGTAATGTACCATGTTCTATGTTCTATGTCCTGCGGTTTATGCCCATCCTCCACACTCCTCCACACACTGTCAACAGCATGGAAACCATCCTTTTCCAGCCCATTTTAGTTCTGAAAAAGAGTCATCTGGGACTTGAAATGTTAACTCTATTTCTTCCCCTCAGTTACTGCCAGACCTGCTGAGTGTTTCCAGCATTTTCTGTTTCTTTTCAAATTCCCAGCATCCACAGCTTTCTAAAAAATCTTAACTGTGTTAAAAATGCTGTGTTGATCAAGGTTGTTGACCTTGTTTTTGAATTTGAAAATTACTTAAAACCATTAATTGAATCATTTCAATCCCTCCATATTCTCGTGCTGCCCTGCTTAAGGACTGTGCCCTTTAGAAATGCTGCATTTTTTACATGCTTTGCATAAATCAATTGAAGTAAATGAATGAAATGCTTGAACAATCTTCTTCTGATGAAGTTTCTCCTGGGACCTATAGCCTTTGCACATGTAGCTCAGTAAAGGACTCTGAGTGAGAAGGCATTTACTGTAACTGGAAATGTTTTCACTCAGTGAATATGCAGGTGGTCTGTGCTACGAGTTATAAAATTACCAGCATAGCCCTGAATCTCCAGGGTCTTGTCACAACTTCGGTATATTCTGCTTAATTACAGCCTGGCTGACAGGCTGCAGATTGCAAGGGTTCTGCTTCTGAGCTTTGTGCAGCCTGGACTTTTTGAGAATATTTTGTTAATTTTCTGTCTATGTTGTTTGCTTGGAACAGCGCGTACGTCATAGCCATCCTACAATTGCTTCAGTTCAATAATTCAATTTAAAATAAATAGAAATCAGATTCCATGATATGAGTGATCTGCCTGTACTTTAGGTACACAATTGGCAGAGTTTCTCAGTTTGAATTAATCATTTCTGAAGTTTATATACAATAAACCAGCTACAGCACTACATAATAGGGGTGGCACGGTGGTACGGTGGCTCAGTGGTTAGCACTGCTGCCTCACAGCACCAGAGACCTGGGTTTGATTCCAGCCTTGGGCGACTGTCTGTGTGGAGTTTGCACATTCTCCCAGTGTCTGTGTGGGTTTCCTTCCACAGTCCAAAGATGTGCAGGTCAGGTGAATTGTCCAAGTTAAACTGCCCATAGTGTTAGGTGCATTAGTCAGAGAGAAATGGGTCTGGGTGGGATACTCTTCAAAGGGTTGGTGTGGACTTGTTGGGCCGAATGGCCTGTATCCACACTGTAGGGAATCTAATCTCATAATTCCTCATCAAAAGACTTTTTCATATTACACTTCTATCTTATTGATAGGTACTTGCATGGCATTCTGCACCTATATATGAATTTTCCCACTCAGCAGCCAAAGAAATGTAGGGTGATTTGTTAGTAGGACAAGTCATAGAGCCAGTGAAAAATGCCAGCTTCTGAGCTGCAGCATGAAACAAACAGCCCCTCCTCACATAAAAGCAAAATACTGTGGATGCTGGATATCTGAAATAAAACTAAAAAGTACTGGAGGAACCCAGCAGGTCAGCCAGTGTCTGAAGAAGTGTCGCATGGGATTCGAAACATTTCCTCTGTGTCTCTCTCTCCACAGGTGCTGCCAGTCCTTCTGAGTTTCACTGCCATCTGAATAAAAGCGAAATATGCAGATGCTAGAAATCTGAAAAAAGCACAGAGACTGCTGGAGAATATCAGCAGGCCAGGTAGAATTTATGGAGGAGAAAAAGAGTTCCATTTCAAGTCTAGCATGATTCTGAAAGAGTCCTATTGGACTTGAAACATTTACTTTTTCTCTCTCCACAGATGGGGCTAGATTTGCTGAGTTTCTCCAGCATTCTCTGTGTTGGTTTCACCTTCACTTTTTGTTTTTTTCTTTCAAACAGTCACCCTCTGCCTTGCTGTGTCAATGTAAATGATTCCATGCTTCAGTGGAGAATAGGAAGGAACATCGAGGGACCTGACCTGGCGAAAATCTATCAAAAACCTATCCACCTCCACCTTAACAATATCCAAGAACTCAGCATTTACTGCCTTTTGAGGAAGAAAGGTGCTGGGTCCTCTACATTTTGTCATTTACATAAATGATTTGGATGCGAGCATAAGAGGTACAGTTAGTAAGTTTGCAGATGACATCAAAATTGGAGGTATAGTGGACAGCGAAGAAGGTTACCTCAGGTTTCAACAGGATCTGGACCAGATGGGCCAATGGCCTGAGAAGTGGCAGATGGAGTTTAATTCAGATAAATGCGAGGTGCTGCATTTTGGGAAAGCAAATCTTCGCAGGACTTATACACTTAATGGTAAGGTCCTAGGGAGTGTTGCTGAACAAAGAGACCTTGGAGTGCAGGTTCATAGCTCCTTGAAAGTGGAGTCGCAGGTAGATA